>NW_026283918.1:0-20000 GCF_023373465.1 Oncorhynchus keta
CTGTTGAGATGGAGGGATGGAGGGATGGAGGGATCATTATGTAGGAGAGATGGAGAGATGGAGGGATTATTATGTAGGAGAGATGGAGAGATGGAGAGATAGAGACTTGGAGAGATGGAGGGATCATTATGTAGGAGAGATGGAGAGATGGTGAGATGGAGATATCATTCTGTAGGTGAGATGGAGAGATGGAGACTTGGAGAGATGGAGAGATCATTCTGTAGGAGAGATGGAGGGATGGAGATATCATTATGTAGGGAGATGGAGAGATGGAGGGATCATTATGTAGGAGAGATGGAGAGATGGAGAGATCATTATGTAGGAGAGATGGGAGAGATCATTCTGTTGGAGAGATGGAGGGATCATTCTGTTGGAGAGATGGAGGGATCATTATGTAGGAGAGATGGAGAGATGGAGAGATGGAGGGATTATTATGATGGAGAGATGGAGATGGAGAGATGGAGAGATAGAGACTTGGAGAGATGGAGGGAGCATTATGTAGGAGAGATGGAGAGATGGTGAGATGGAGATATCATTCTGTAGGTGAGATGGAGAGATGGAGACTTGGAGAGATGGAGAGATCATTCTGTAGGAGAGATGGAGGGATGGAGATATCATTCTGTTGGAGAGATGGAGAGATCATTCTGTTGGAGAGATGGAGAGATCATTCTGTAGGAGATATGGAGAGATGGAAGGATCATTATGTAGGAGAGATGGAGGGATCATTCTGTAGGATAGATGGAGAGATGGAGAGAGAATCATTCTGTAGGAGAGATGGAGGGATCATTCTGTAGGAGAGATGCAGGGATTATTCTGTTGGAGAGATGCAGGGATTATTCTGTTGGAGAGATGCAGGGATCATTATGTAGGAGAGATGGAGAGATCATTCTGTTGGAGAGATGGAGGGATCATTCTGTTGGAGAGATGGAGGGATCATTCTGTTGGAGAGATGGAGGGATCATTCTGTAGGAGAGATGGAGAGATGGAAGGATCATTATGTAGGAGAGATGGAGGGATCATTCTGTAGGATAGATGGAGAGAGAATCATTCTGTAGGAGAGATGGAGGGATCATTCTGTGGGAGAGATGGAGAGATGGAGGGATCATTCTGTTGGAGAGATGGAGGGATCATTCTGTTGGAGAGATGGAGGGATGGAGAGATCATTCTGTTGGAGGGATCATTCTGTAGGAGAGATGGAGGGATCATTCTGTTGGAGAGATGGAGAGATGGAGGGATTATTATGTAGGAGAGATGGAGAGATGGAGGGATCATTATGTTGGAGAGATGGAGGGATCATTCTGTTGGAGAGATGGAGGGATCATTCTGTTGGAGAGATGGAGGGATCATTCTGTAGGAGAGATGGAGGGATCATTCTGTAGGAGAGATGGAGGGATCATTCTGTTGGAGAGATGGAGGGATCATTCTGTAGGAGAGATGGAGAGATCATTCTGTTGGAGAGATGGAGGGATCATTCTGTTGGAGAGATGGAGGGATCATTCTGTAGGAGAGATGGAGGGATCATTCTGTAGGAGAGATGGAGGGATCATTCTGTTGGAGAGATGGAGGGATCATTCTGTTGGAGAGATGGAGGGATCATTCTGTTGGAGAGATGGAGGGATCATTCTGTAGGAGAGATGGAGGGATGGAGGGATCATTATGTAGGAGAGATGGAGAGATGGAGGGATCATTCTGTAGGAGAGATGGAGGGATGGAGGGATCATTCTGTAGGAGAGATGGAGAGATGGAGGGATCATTCTGTAGGAGAGATGGAGAGATGGAGGGATCATTCTGTAGGAGAGATGGAGGGATGGAGGGATCATTATGTAGGAGAGATGGAGAGATGGAGGGATCATTATGTAGGAGAGATGGAGAGATGGAGGGATCATTCTGTTGGAGAGATGGAGAGATGGAGGGATCATTCTGTAGGAGAGATGGAGGGATGGAGGGATCATTATGTAGGAGAGATGGAGAGATGGAGGGATCATTATGTAGGAGAGATGGAGGGATCATTCTGTTGGAGAGATGGAGAGATGGAGGGATCATTCTGTAGGAGAGATGGAGGGATGGAGGGATCATTATGTAGGAGAGATGGAGAGATGGAGGGATCATTATGTAGGAGAGATGGAGAGATGGAGGGATGGAGGGATGGAGACTTGGAGAGATGGAGAGATCATTCTGTAGGAGAGATGGAGGGATGGAGGGATCATTCTGTTGGAGAGATGGAGAGATGGAGAGATCATTCTGTAGGAGAGATGGAGGGATGGAGAGATGGAGAGATCATTCTGTAGGAGAGATGGAGGGATGGAGGGATCATTCTGTAGGAGAGATGGAGGGATGGAGAGATGGAGAGATCATTCTGTAGGAGAGATGGAGGGATGGAGAGATGGAGAGATCATTCTGTTGGAGAGATGGAGAGATCATTCTGTTGGAGAGATGGAGAGATCATTCTGTAGGATAGATGGAGAGATGGAGAGAGAATCATTCTGTAGGAGAGATGGAGGGATCGTTCTGTTGGAGAGATGGAGGGATCATTCTGTTGGAGAGATGGAGGGATTATTCTGTTGGAGAGATGCAGGGATCATTATGTAGGAGAGATGGAGAGATCATTCTGTTGGAGAGATGAAGGTATCATTCTGTAGGAGAGATGGAGAGATGGAGAGATGGAGGTATCATTCTGTCGGATAGATGGAGAGATGGAGAGAGAATCATTCTGTAGGAGAGATGGAGGGATCATTCTGTTGGAGAGATGGAGAGATGGATGGATCATTCTGTAGGAGAGATGGAGAGATGGAGGGATGGAGAGATCATTCTGATGGAGAGATGGAGGGATCATTCTGTTGGAGAGATGGAGGGATGGAGGGATCATTCTGATGGAGAGATGGAGGGATCATTCTGTTGGAGAGATGGAGGGATGGAGGGATCATTCTGATGGAGAGATGGAGGGATCATTCTGTTGGAGAGATGGAGGGATGGAGGGATCATTATGTAGGAGAGATGGAGGGATGGAGGGATCATTATGTAGGAGAGATGGAGGGATGGAGGGATCATTCTGTTGGAGATGGAGGGATCATTATGTTGGAGAGATGGAGAGATGGAGGGATGGAGAGATGGAGGGATCATTCTGTAGGAGAGATGGAGGGATGGAGGGATCATTCTGTTGGAGAGATGGAGGGATCATTATGTTGGAGAGATGGAGGGATCATTCTGTTGGAGAGATGGAGAGATGGAGGGATTATTCTGTTGGAGAGATGGAGGGATCATTCTGTTGGATAGATGGAGAGATGGAGGGATCATTCTGTAGGAGAGATGGAGAGATGGAGGGATCATTCTGTAGGAGAGATGGAGAGATCATTCTGTAGGAGAGATGGAGAGATGGAGAGATGGAGGGATCATTCTGTAGGAGAGATGGAGGGATCATTATGTTGGAGAGATGGAGAGATCATTCTGTAGGAGAGATGGAGAGATCATTCTGTAGGAGAGATGAGAGATCATTCTGTAGGAGAGATGGAGGGATCATTCTGTAGGAGAGATAGGGGGATCATTCTGTAGGAGAGATGGAGAGATCATTCTGTAGGAGAGATGGAGGGATCATTCTGTAGGAGAGATGGAGAGATCATTCTGTAGGAGAGATGGAGAGATCATTCTGTAGGAGAGATGGAGGGATCATTCTGTAGGAGAGATGGAGAGATCATTCTGTAGCAGAGATGGAGGGATCATTCTGTAGGGGAGATGGAGGGATCATTCTGTAGGAGAGATGGAGGGATCATTCTGTAGGGGAGATGGAGAGATCATTCTGTAGGAGAGATGGAGAGATCATTCTGTAGGAGAGATGGAGGGATCATTCTGTAGGGGAGATGGAGAGATGGAGGGATCATTCTGTTGGAGAGATGGAGGGATTATTCTGTTGGAGAGATGCAGGGATCATTATGTAGGAGAGATGGAGAGATCATTCTGTTGGAGAGATGGAGGGATCATTCTGTAGGGGAGATGGAGAGATCATTCTGTAGGAGAGATGGAGAGATCATTCTGTAGGAGAGATGGAGAGATGGAGGGATCATTCTGTTGGAGAGATGGAGAGATCATTCTGTAGGAGAGATGGATGTATCATTCTGTAGGAGAGATGGAGAGATCATTCTGTAGGAGAGATGGAGAGATCATTCTGTAGGAGAGATGGAGAGATCATTCTGTAGGAGAGATGGAGAGATCATTCTGTTGGAGAGATGGAGGGATGGAGGGATCATTCTGTAGGAGAGATGGAGAGATGGAGGGATCATTCTGTAGGAGAGATGGAGAGATCATTCTGTAGGAGAGATGGAGAGATCATTCTGTTGGAGAGATGGAGGGATGGAGGGATCATTCTGTAGGAGAGATGGAGAGATCATTCTGAAGGAGAGATGGAGGGATCATTCTGTAGGAGAGATAGAGGGATCATTCTGTAGGAGAGATGGAGAGATCATTCTGTAGGAGAGATGGAGGGATCATTCTGTAGGAGAGATGGAGAGATGTAGGGATCATTCTGTATGAGAGATGGAGAGATCATTCTGTAGCAGAGATGGAGGGATCATTCTGTAGGGGAGATGGAGAGATCATTCTGTAGGAGAGATGAAGGGATCATTCTGTAGGGGAGATGGAGAGATCATTCTGTAGGAGAGATGGGATGGATCATTCTGTAGGAGAGATGGAGAGATCCTTCTGTAGGAGAGATGGGATGGATCATTCTGTAGGAGAGATGGAGGGATCATTCTGTAGGAGAGATGGAGAGATGTAGGGATCATTCTGTATGAGAGATGGAGAGATCATTCTGTAGCAGAGATGGAGGGATCATTCTGTAGGGGAGATGGAGAGATCATTCTGTAGGAGAGATGAAGGGATCATTCTGTAGGGGAGATGGAGAGATCATTCTGTAGGAGAGATGGGATGGATCATTCTGTAGGAGAGATGGAGAGATCCTTCTGTAGGAGAGATGGGATGGATCATTCTGTAGGAGAGATGGAGGGATCATTCTGTTGGAGAGATGGAGAGATCATTCTGTAGGAGAGATGGGATGGATCATTCTGTAGGAGAGATGGAGAGATCCTTCTGTAGGAGAGATGGAGAGATCATTCTGTAGGAGAGATGGAGAGATGGAGGGATCATTCTGTAGGAGATTGGTTTTGTCTTTGTTTCACACACCTGTTTTCAATCCCACAATCACTTGTTCAATATTTAACCCTCTGTTCCCCACATGGTTTCTGTCGGTGATTGTTTATTTTGTATTTTCGTGTATTTGTGTATTTGTTACTTCACAGTGTAACGAAAACACTTCACATCTTAACAAAAACACTTCACATCTTAACAAAAACACTTCACATCTTAACAAAAACACTTCACATCTTAACAAAAACACTTCACATCTTAACAAAAACACTTCACATCTTAACAAAAACACTTCACATCTTAACAAAAACACTTCACATCTTAACAAAAACACTTCACATCTTAACAAAAACACTTCACATCTTAACAAAAACACTTCACAGTGTAACAGACACAATTCACAGATAATGAGCTTATACTGCATATAGTGTATCTGGTGATAAAAGGGTCAGGATTAGTCCCTGATTACATTAATTATACAGGATTAGTCCCTGATTACATTAATTATACAGGGTTAGTCCCTGATTACATTAATAATACAGGGTTAGTCCCTGATTACATTAATAATACAGGGTTAGTCCCTGATTACATTAATTATACAGGATTAGTCCCTGATTACATTAATTATACAGGGTTAGTCCCTGATTACATTAATAATACAGGGTTAGTCCCTGATTATATTAATAATACAGGGTTAGTCCCTGATTACATTAATAATACAGGGTTAGGGTTAGTCCCTGATTACATTAATAATACACGGTTAGGGTTAGTCCCTGATTAAATTAATAATACAGGGTTAGGATTAGTCCCTGATTACATTAATCATACACGGTTAGGGTTAGCCCCTGATTACATTAATAATACACGGTTAGGGTTAGTCCCTGATTAAATTAATAATACAGGGTTAGGATTAGTCCCTGATTACATTAATCATACACGGTTAGGGTTAGTCCCTGGTTACATTAATAATACAGGGTTAGTCCCTGATTACATTAATTATACAGAGTTAGTCCCTGATTACATTAATAATACAGGGTTAGTCCCTGATTACATTAATAATACAGGGTTAGTCCCTGATTACATTAATAATACAGGGTTAGTCCCTGATTACATTAATAATACAGGGTTAGTCCCTGATTACATTACTTATACAGGGTTAGTCCCTGATTACATTAATAATACACGGTTAGGGTTAGTCCCTGGTTAAATTAATAATACAGGGTTAGTCCCTGGTTAAATTAATAATACAGGGTTAGTCCCTGGTTAAATTAATAATACAGGGTTAGTCCCTGGTTAAATTAATAATACAGGGTTAGGGTTAGTCCCTGGTTAAATTAATAATACAGGGTTAGGGTTAGTCCCTGGTTAAATTAATAATACAGGGTTAGTCCCTGATTACATTAATAATACAGGGTTAGGGTTAGTCCCTGATTACATTAATAATACAGGGTTAGGGTTAGTCCCTGATTACATTAATAATACAGGGTTAGTCCCTGATTACATTAATAATACAGGGTTAGGGTTAGTCCCTGATTACATTAATAATACATGGTTAGTCCCTGATTAAATTAATAATACAGGGTTAGTCCCTGATTACATTAATAATACACGGTTAGGGTTAGTCCCTGATTACATTAATAATACAGGGTTAGGGTTAGTCCCTGATTACATTAATAATACATGGTTAGTCCCTGATTACATTAATAATACAGGGTTAGTCCCTGATTACATTAATAATACACGGTTAGGGTTAGTCCCTGATTACATTAATAATACAGGGTTAGGGTTAGTCCCTGATTACATTAATAATACACGGTTAGGGTTAGTCCCTGGTTAAATTAATAATACAGGGTTAGTCCCTGATTAAATTAATAATACAGGGTTAGTTCCTGATTACATTAATAATACACGGTTAGGATTAGTCCCTGATTACATTAATAATACATGGTTAGTCCCTGATTAAATTAATAATACAGGGTTAGTCCCTGACCTTTTTAGGGAGTTTTATTCCTCTGCTGGTAGCGTGACTACAGCTCAAGCTCATTACCATAACGCACAATGCGCAAGAATATTCCTAAAAATATTTAACCTCCACACATTAACAAGTAAAATAGCTCAAATGAAAGATAAACAAGTTGTTTATCTAGCCAGCAAGTCAGATTTCTAAAATGTTTTACGGCGAAAACATAGCACATATTTATGTCAAACCACCACCGCAGACATAGCTCATTAGCATAGCCAAGTAGGAAAAAATATGCAATCAACAAACGCAGGATTAAAAGAAAAATCATTTCACTAACCTTTTGAAATCTTCATCAGATGACAGTAATATAACATGTTACACAGTACATACATTTTTTTCAATAATATGCTATATATATCCATAAATCTCTGTTTACAATGATGCATCGTTCAAAAAATGCTACCCAAATGTCCTGAGAAATGACGATAGCCCCGGCAGATAACGTCAGCTAACAAGGAATACACATCATAAACTTTGACTAAATATGCATGTTTTACATATGTATAGCAAGATACACTTCTTCTAAATGCAATTGCATTGTTACATTTAATTTTAACGTTACATTTTGCGTTCACTAGACTATAATATGGAGTCGGCGCTCCCACAGTAGCATAATGACTCCTCTATCTTGGAGTCGACAGAAACCCAAAATTAATACATTAAATATTCCCTTACCTTTGTTATTCTTCCATCAAACGACCTGTAAGGGATTATACTCACCAAATTAGCGTTCAGTTTTCAAGTCTGCGTCTTTCGGTTCTCAAAATAGCCTGATTTTGGTAAAAATGTAGTCAAAATTGAAGTGGTTGCGCACCAAAACTTTGAAAGTATATATAATATGTCGAGTAAACTTCTTGTCAAACTAACTTCATAATCAAGCTTTAACATGTTATAAAGGTGTACAGCAATTTTGAGAACAAACAGAAACACAGGCACCGTTCAATCGATCTTGGAAAAGAGAGAGGACTTGACCATTGCGCACAGGTTTTTTTGAGTGACTGAGAGCTTACCGCGTGCTCAAACTCTCGCGAGCAGGCGATTCTCACAATGAGAAGCCCCATTGAAAGCTGAGATCACGCTGAACGCTGAGACTGTTCCTGGCGCTGTAACTGTTTGGGAAGGGTGTTTGCGATGAGGTCAAAGGTGACCCAACTTTTCAGATGAGAAGAGATAGTTTGGGAAAATGCAGATTTTGAGAGTTCTGCTTTACATAGAGACATAATTTAAACGGTTTTAAAAGCTTTAGAGTGTTTTCTATTTGATAATATTTTTTATTTGCATATATTAGCAACTTTTGACAAAAATGTAAATGTTTTATATGGGTACCCAAATCCTCCAGAAGGGGCAGTAAACCGTGGTATCCTGAACAGGTTAAATTAATAATACAGGGTTAGGGTTAGTCCCTGGTTAAATTAATAATACAGGGTTAGTCCCTGATTACATTAATAATACAGGGTTAGTCCCTGATTCCATTAATAATACAGGGTTAGTCCCTGATTCCATTAATAATACATGGTTAGTCCCTGATTAAATTAATAATACAGGGTTAGTCCCTGATCCCGTGGTCCTTCTGTAGCTCAGTTGGTAAAGCATGGCGCTTGTAACGCCAGGGTAGTGGGTTCGATTCCCGGGACCACCCATACGTAGAATGTATGCACACATGACTGTAAGTCGCTTTGGATAAAAGCGTCTGCTAAATGGCATATTATTTTTATTATTATATTAAATTAATAATACATGGTTAGTCCCTGATTACATTAATAATACAGGGTTATGGTTAGTCCCTGATTACATTAATAATACAGGGTTATGGTTAGTCCCTGATTACATTAATAATACAGGGTTAGTCCCTGATTACATTAATAATACATGGTTAGTCCCTGATTAAATTAATAATACAGGGTTAGGGTTAGTCCCTGATTACATTAATAATACACGGTTAGTCCCTGATTACATTAATAATACAGGGTTAGGGTTAGTCCCTGGTTAAATTAATAATACAGGGTTAGTCCCTGATTCCATTAATAATACAGGGTTATGGTTAGTCCCTGATTAAATTAATAATACAGGGTTAGTCCCTGATTAAATTAATAATACATGGTTAGTCCCTGATTCCATTAATAATACAGGGTTATGGTTAGTCCCTGATTCCATTAATAATACAGGGTTAGGGTTAGTCCCTGATTACATTAATAATACAGGGTGAGTCCCTGATTCCATTAATAATACAGGGTTAGTCCCTGATTAAATTAATAATACAGGGTTAGTCCCTGATTACATTAATAATACAGGGTTAGTCCCTGATTACATTAATAAAACAGGGTTAGTCCCTGATTACATTAATAATACAGGGTTAGTCCCTGATTACATTACTTATACAGGGTTAGGGTTAGTCCCTGGTTAAATTAATAATACAGGGTTAGTCCCTGATTACATTAATAATACAGGGTGAGACCCTGATTCCATTAATAATACAGTTTTAGGGTTAGTCCCTGATTACATTAATAATACACGGTTAGGGTTATTCCCTGATTAAATTAATAATACAGGGTTAGTCCCTGATTCCATTAATAATACAGGGTTAGGGTTAGTCCCTGATTACATTAATAATACACGGTTAGGGTTAGTCCCTGGTTAAATTAATAATACAGGGTTAGGGTTAGTCCCTGGTTAAATTAATAATACAGGGTTAGTCCCTGATTAAATTAATAATACAGGGTTAGTCCCTGATTACATTAATAATACAGGGTTAGGGTTAGTCCCTGATTACATTAATAATACAGGGTTGGTCCCTGGTTAAATTAATAATACAGGGTTAGGGTTAGTTCCTGATTACATTAATAATACACGGTTAGGATTAGTCCCTGATTACATTAATAATACATGGTTAGTCCCTGATTAAATTAATAATACAGGGTTAGGGTTAGTCCCTGATTACATTAATAATACAGGGTTAGGGTTAGTCCCTGATTACATTAATAATACAGGGTTAGGGTTAGTCCCTGATTACATTAATAATACAGGGTTAGTCCCTGATTAAATTAATAATACACGGTTAGGGTTAGTCCCTGATTACATTAATAATACAGGGTTAGGGTTAGTCCCTGATTACATTAATAATACATGGTTAGTCCCTGATTAAATTAATAATACAGGGTTAGTCCCTGGTTAAATTAATAATACAGGGTTAGGGTTAGTTCCTGATTACATTAATAATACACAGTTAGGATTAGTCCCTGATTACATTAATAATACATGGTTAGTCCCTGATTAAATTAATAATACAGGGTTAGGGTTAGTCCCTGATTACATTAATAATACAGGGTTAGGGTTAGTCCCTGATTACATTAATAATACAGGGTTAGGGTTATTCCCTGATTAAATTAATAATACAGGGTTAGTCCCTGATTAAATTAATAATACAGGGTTAGGGTTAGTCCCTGATTACATTAATAATACAGGGTTAGGGTTATTCCCTGATTAAATTAATAATACATGGTTAGTCCCTGGTTAAATTAATAATACAGGGTTAGGGTTAGTCCCTGATTACATTAATAATACAGGGTTAGGGTTAGTCCCTGATTACATTAATAATACAGGGTTAGGGTTATTCCCTGATTAAATTAATAATACAGGGTTAGTCCCTGATTAAATTAATAATACAGGGTTAGGGTTAGTCCCTGATTACATTAATAAGACAGGGTTAGGGTTATTCCCTGATTAAATTAATAATACATGGTTAGTCCCTGGTTAAATTAATAATACAGGGTTAGTCCCTGATTAAATTAATAATACAGGGTGAGACCCTGATTCCATTAATAATACATGGTTAGTCCCTGATTAAATTAATAATACAGGGTTAGTCCCTGATCCCGTGGTCCTTCTGTAGCTCAGTTGGTAGAGCATGGCGCTTGTAACACCAGGGTAGTGGGTTCGATTCCCGGGACCACCCATACGTAGAATGTATGCACACATGACTGTAAGTCGCTTTGGATAAAAGCGTCTGCTAAATGGCATATTATTTTTATTATTATATTAAATTAATAATACATGGTTAGTCCCTGATCACATTAATAATACCGGGTTATGGTTAGTCCCTGATTACATTAATAATACAGGGTTATGGTTAGTCCCTGATTACATTAATAATACAGGGTTAGGGTTAGTCCCTGATTACATTAATAATACAGGGTTAGGGTTAGTCCCTGATTACATTAATAATACATGGTTAGTCCCTGATTAAATTAATAATACAGGGTTAGTCCTTGATTAAATTAATAATACAGGGTTAGTCCCTGATTCCATTAATAATACAGGGTTAGGGTTAGTCCCTGATTACATTAATAATACATGGTTAGTCCCTGATTAAATTAATAATACAGGGTTAGTCCCTGATTAAATTAATAATACAGGGTTAGTCCCTGATTCCATTAATAATACAGGGTTAGGGTTATTCCCTGATTAAATTAATAATACAGGGTTAGTCCCTGATTACATTAATAATACAGGGTTAGGGTTAGTCCCTGATTACATTAATAATACAGGGTTAGTCCCTGATTACATTAATAATACAGGGTTAGGGTTAGTCCCTGATTACATGATTACACTCATTATATCCTATATATCCTCTATATAGATATATATATTGTGTCTATCGAATGTTTAGCCTATATATAACTTATATATAACATATATATAAGCTGAATTTAACCAATATATATTCTATATTTAACCTATATATAACTGATATATAACCTGTATTTAACCTATATATAACTGATGTATATCCTATATATAACCTGCATTTAGCCGATATATATCCTATATATAGTCTATATATAACCTAGAATGAACCTATATATAATACATAACCTATATATATTCTATATTCAACCTATATATAATACATAACCTATATATAACTGATGTATATCCTATATATAATATATAACCTATATATATTCTATATTCAACCTATATATAACCTAGAATGAACCTATATATAATATATAACCTTTATATATATTCTATATATAGTCTATATATAACCAATATATAAAATATATATAACCTATATATACTCTATATATAACCTAGAATGAACCTATATATAACCTATATATATTCTATATATAACCTATATATAACCTGTATATATTCTATATATAACCTATATATAACCTATATATATTCTATATATAACCTATATATATTCTTTAAATAACCTATATATATTCTATATATAACCTATATATATTCTATATATAACCTATATATAACCTATATATAACCTATATATATTATATATCATATAATTAACCTATATATATCCTCTATATATCCCTATATATATCCTATAATTAACCTATATATATCCTCTATATATCCCTATATATATCCTATAATTATTCTATAATTAACTATTATATATTATATATCCTATAATTAACCTATATATAACATCTATATATCCCTATATATATTCTATAATTAACCTAAATATATCCTCTATATATCCCTATATATATCCTATAATTATTCTATAATTAACTATTATATATTATATATCCTATAATTAACCTATATATAACATCTATATATCCCTATATATATCCTATAATTAACCTATATATATCCTCTATATATCCCTATATATATCCTATAATTATTCTATAATTAACTATTATATATTATATATCCTATAATTAACCTATATATAACCTCTATATATCCCTATATATATCCTATAATTATTCTATAATTATAATAATAATAATATATGCCATTTAGCTGACGCTTTTATCCAAAGCGACTTACAGTCATTGCATACATTCTATGGGTGGTCCCGGGAATCGAACCCACTACCCTGGCGTTACAAGCGCCATGCTCTACCAACTGAGCCACAGTTATATATAGGATATAGGATATATATTATATATCCTATAATTAACCTATATATAACCTCTATATATATCCCTATATTTATCCTATAATTAACCTATAATTAACCTATATATAACATATATATAACCTATATATATCCCTATATATATCCTATAATTATTCTATAATTAACTATTATATATTATATATCCTATAATTAACCTATATATAACATATATATAACCTATATATATCCCTATATATATCCTATAATTATCCTATAATTAACTATTATATATTATGTATCCTATAATTAACCTATATATAACATCTATATATCCCTATATATATCCTATAATTAACTATTATATATCCTATAATTAACCTATATATAACCTCTATATATATCCCTATATATATCCTATAATTAACCTATAATTAACCTATATATAACATATATATAACCTATATATATCCCTATATATATATATCCTATAATTATCCTATAATTAACTATTATATATTATATATCCTATAATTAACCTATAATTAACCTATATATATTATATATCCTATAATTAACCTATAATTAACCTATATATAACCTATATATAACCTATATATAACCTATATATATCCCTATATATATCCTATAATTAACCTATAATTAACTATTATATATTATATATCCTATAATTAACCTATAATTAACCTATAATTAACCTATATATAACCTATATATAACCTATATATATCCCTATATATATCCTATATTTAACCTATAATTAACCTATATATATCCGCTATATATCCCTATATATATCCTATAATTATCCTATAGTTAACTATTATATATTATATATCCTATAATTAACCTATAATTAACCTATAATTAACCTATATATAACCTATATATAACCTATATATATCCCTATATATATCCTATATTTAACCTATAATTAACCTATAATTAACCTATATATATCCGCTATATATCCCTATATATATCCTATAATTATCCTATAGTTAACTATTATATATAATATATCCTATAATTAACCTATAATTAACCTATAATTAACCTATATATAACCTATATATATCCCTATATATATCCTATAATTAACTATTATATATTATATATCCTATAATTAACCTATAATTAACCTATAATTAACCTATATATAACCTATATATATCCCTATATATATCCCTATATATATCCCTATATATATCCTATAGTTAACTATTATATATTATATATCCTATAATTATCCTATAGTTAACTATTATATATTATATATCATATAATTATCCTATAATTAACCTATATATATTATATATCATATAATTATCCTATAATTATCCTATATATATATTATATATCCTATAATTAACCTATATATATTATATATCCTATAATTAACCTATATTTAACTATTATATATTATATATCCTATAATTAACCTATATATATATTATATATCCTATAATTAACCTATATATATTATATATCCTATAATTAACCTATATTTAACTATTATATATTATATATCCTATAATTAACCTATATTTAACTATTATATATTATATATCCTATAATTAACCTATATTTAACTATTATATATTATATATCCTATAATTAACCTATATATATCCTCTATATATCCCTATATATATCCTATAATTATCCTATAGTTAACTATTATATATTATATATCCTATAATTAACCTATAATTAACCTATATATATATATTTTATGTATCCTAAAGATTTTTCTTTTAAGAAAAATGTATCAACCCTTTTCAACAATGTCCAGTAATTATAATCCACATAATATTTCACATTTTCTTTTAATGCATGATTATATTCCCTTCTGTAGCAACCTACATCTGTACTGCACTACTTTTGACCAGAGCCCTTTGGGCACTGGTAGTGACCCATATAGGGATTAGGGTGTCATTTGGGATGCAGTCGTTTATTACACAGTAATCTAATACGAACCCCTGGCGCGACACTGCTCCCCTGATTGGAGACACGACCCACAGAGCCCATTGAGCCCTCTGAATCACACAGTTGCACTCCCCTGCAGTTTGCTTAAGTAACAATCAGAGGCAGCTGGGAGGCCATTAAGGCCCCTCCATGGGCGGCCGTACTGTAAGTGCTTCCAGGAGCAGCCTTTCCCCTGCCTCCCCTCCCCCCTCCCATGGCCTCCCTCCTGTCTCCCCCCTGTCTCCCACTATCTCCCTCCTGTCTCCCCCTATCTCCCTCCTGTCTCCCACTATCTCCCTCCTGTCTCCCTCCATCTCCCTCCTGTCTCCCCCTATCTCCCTCCTGTCTCCCCCTGTCTCCCACTATCTCCCTCCTGTCTCCCTCCTGTCTCCCCCCTGTCTCCCACTATCTCCCTCCTGTCTCCCCCTATCTCCTACCATCTCCCTCCTGTCTCCCCCTGTCTCCTACTATCTCCCTCCTGTCTCCCCCCTGTCTCCTACCATCTCCCTTCTGTCTCCCCCCTATCTCCCCCTATCTCCCTCCTGTCTCCCCCCTATCTCCTACCATCTCCCTCCTGTCTCCCCCTATCTCCCTCCTGTCTCCCCCCTGTCTCCTACCATCTCCCTCCTATCTCCCCCCTGTCTCCTACCATCTCCCTCCTATCTCCCCCCTGTCTCCTACCATCTCCCTCCTATCCCCCCCCTGCCTCCCCAGAACCCCCCTCCGTTTACCCTTAGCTTTCACCTGTACCTTCCTATCTCCATGGATATGAGACGCATGACTAGTACAGGGAAGTAGATTTTCCTTCTCGGAACCAATTATGTTACATAAAAGGGAGATGACTAGTGGAGCAGTGGTTGACTGGGACTCAAAGTCCCAGAGTCCCCAAAAATGGCCTCCTATTCCTGACACGGTGTACTACTAGCTCTATGGGCTCTAGTCAAAGGAAGCGTTCTACGTAGGACACAGGGCGTCATTTAGGACTGAGCACTGGGCCTCATTCCCTTTCGCGAGGGTCTGGGGATCTGCCTGTCGTCACACAGGGCAGTAAAGTAGCAGTAGTCATCTAGCGACTCAGTCCTGACTCCTACTGCCAAGGGGCTACATCCTGTCGGCTCTTACTAACGACGTCTGTCGCGCCCCAATAACACAGAGGCTTTGCCCCAAATGGCACCGTATTCCCTACATAGGGCACGACTAGATAGCAGCAGTGTATTTGCAAAAAAAGTTTTAGACTGATCCAATGAACCATTGCACTACTGTTCATAATGGATGCATCAAGACTGGCCGAAGATGCCTAATTGGTTAATTAATACCATGTTCAAGTTCATAACTGTGCTCTATCTCCTCAAACAATAGCATTGCATTCTTTCACTGTAATAGCTACTGTAAATTGGACAGTGAATTGAATGAGAATTTAAGCTTTCTGACAATATCAGCTGTGTCTCTGTCCTGGGAAATGTCTGGCGGGGGGGGGCAGAGCGGGGCGGGGGGGTGGGGCACCGATCCTGTAGATGTTTCAAGAACAACTTTCTAGTATTGAGTGTTGTATGTGTATTTATTAAGGATCCCCAATAGTTCCTGTTAGACAACAGCTACTCTTCCTGGGGTTGAGTTTTGTATGTGTATTTATTAAGGATCCCCAATAGTTCCTGTTAGACAACAGCTACTCTTCCTGGGGTTGAGTTTTGTATATATTAAGGATCCCCAATAGTTCCTGTTAGACAACAGCTACTCTTCCTGGGGTTGAGTTTTGTATGTGTATTTATTAAGGATCCCCAATAGTTCCTGTTAGACAACAGCTACTATTCCTGGGTTTGAGTTTTGTATTTATTAAGGATCCCCAATAGTTCCTGTTAGACATCAGCTACTCTTCCTGGGTTTGAGTTTTGTATTTGTATTTATTAAGGATCCCCAATAGTTCCTGTTAGACATCAGCTACTCTTCCTGGGTTTGAGTTTTGTATTTGTATTTATTAAGGATCCCCAATAGTTCCTGTTAGACAACAGCTACTATTCCTGGGTTTGAGTTTTGTATTTGTATTTATTAAGGATCCCCAATAGTTCCTGTTAGACAACAGCTACTCTTCCTGGGTTTGAGTTTTGTATTTGTATTTATTAAGGATCCCCAATAGTTCCTGTAAGACAACAGCTACTCTTCCTGGGGTCCAACAAAATTAAGCTTTTACTGCAGTGGGCTAAATCGGGGTCATACAAAGTGATACAATCAATGTCTCAATTGTCTCAAGGCTTAAAAACCCTTCTTTAGCCTCCCCTTCATCTACACTGATTGAAGTGGATTTACCAAGAGGCATCAATAAGGGATTATAGCTTTCACCTGGATTCACCTAGTCAGTCTGTGTCATGGAAAGAGAAGTTGTTCATAATGTTTTGTACACCCAGTGTATATACACTAAGTTGACTGTGCCTTTAAACAGCTTGGAAAATTCCAGAAAATTATGCCATGGCTTTAGAAGCTTCTGATAGGCTAATTGACATCATTTGAGCGAATTGGAGGTGTACCTGAGGATGTATTTCAAGGCCTTCCTTCAAACTCAGTGCCTCTTTGCCTGACATCATGGGAAAATCAAATGAAATCAGCCAAGACCTTAGAAAAATTATTCTAGACCTTCACAAGTCTGGTTCATCCTTGGGAGCAATCTCCAAATGCCTGAAGGTACCACGTTCATCTGTACAAACAATAGTACGCAAGTATAAACACCATGGGACCACGCAGCCGCCATACTCCTCAGGAAGGAGACACGTTCTGTCTCCTAGAGATAAACACCATGGGACCACGCAGCCGTCATACTCCTCAGGAAGGAGACACGTTCTGTCTCCTAGAGATAAACACCATGGGACCACGCAGCCGTCATACTCCTCAGGAAGGAGACACGTTCTGTCTCCTAGAGATAAACACCATGGGACCACGCAGCCGTCATACTCCTCAGGAAGGAGACACGTTCTGTCTCCTAGAGATAAACACCATGGGACCACGCAGCCGTCATACTCCTCAGGAAGGAGACACGTTCTGTCTCCTAGAGATAAACACCATGGGACCACGCAGCCATCATACTCCTCAGGAAGGAGACACGTTCTGTCTCCTAGAGATAAACACCATGGGACCACGCAGCCGTCATACTCTTCAGGAAGGAGATGCGTTCTGTCTCCTAGAGATAAACACCATGGGACCACGCAGCCGCCATACTCCTCAGGAAGGAGATGCGTTCTCCTAGGTCTCCTAAGAGATTAACGTACTTTGGTGTGAAAAGTGCAAATCAATCCCAGAACAACAGTAAAGGACCTTGTGAAGATGCTGGAGGAAACAGGTACAAAAGTATCTATACCCACAGTAAAACGAGTCCTATATCGACATAACCTGAAAGGCCGCTCAGCAAGGAAGAAGACACCGCTCCTAAACCGCCATAAAAAAGCCAGACTAGGGTTGAAACTGCACATGGGGACAAAGATCGCACTTTTTTGGAGAAATGTCCTCTGGTCTGATGAAACAAAAATAGAACTGTTTGGCCATAATGACCATTGTTATGTTTGGAGGAAAAAGGGGAGGCTTGCAAGCTGAAGAACACCATCCCAACTGTGAAGCACAGAGGTGACAGCATCATGTTGTGGGGGTGCTTTGCTACCGGAGGGCTGGGGTGTGGAGGTGGTACTGGATAGACCGGACCGTGCAGGCGCACTGGAGCTCTTGAGCACCGAGCCTGCCCTACCTTACCTGGTTGAATACTCTCGGTCACCCTGCCAGTGCGGCGAGGTGGAATAGCCCGTACTGGGCTATGTAGGTGAACCGGAGACACCGAGCGCAAGGCTGGTGCCATGTAAGCCGGCCCAAGGAGACACACTGGGAACCAGATGCGTAGAGCCGGCTTCATGGCATTTGGCTCGACGCTCAATCTAGCCCGGCCGATACGCGGAGCTGGAATATACCGCACAGGGCTATGCACCGCACTGGGGACACCTTGCGCACCACTGCATAACACGGTGCCTGCCCGGTCCCTCTAGCCCCCCGGTAAGCACAGGGAGTTTGCGCAGGTCTCCTTCCTACCTGGCATTGCCATACTCCCTGTAAGCCCCCCAATACATTTTTGGGGCTGATTCCCGGGCTTCCGTCCGCGCCGTTGTGCTTGCTTCGCCAACCTCATTCTCCTGTAACCTTCCGCGCACTGCTCCATCGAATCCCAGGCGGGCTCCGGCACTCTCCCTGGGTCAACCGCCCACCTGTCTATCTCCTCCCAAGAAGTATAGTCCATACTGTACTCCTCTTCTCCTGCTGCACCTTTGGGGGGCTACACTTAATACGCAGCTCCTCTTTGGGCTGCTCCTGCCTGTCGACACGCTGCTTGGTCCGTTTACGGTGGGTGATTCTGTCACAGTTTTCATGTGGTGAAGGAGAGTCGGACCAAACTCCAGCGTGTATATTGCGATCCATGTTTAATCACACAACGTAACACGAATCCAAAACACAAACTCTACAAAACAATAAACGTAATGAAAACCGAAACAGCCTAAACTGGTGCAAACTCACACAGAATAAGGACGTCAAAACACTCAGGACAATCGCCCACGACAAACTCAAAGAATATGGCTGCCTAAATATGGTTCCCAATCAGAGACAACGATAAGCACCTGCCTCTGATTGAGAACCACTCCAGACAGCCATAGACTTTGCTAGATAACCCCACTAGCTACAATCCCAAATACATACACACCAAAACCCCAAGACAAAACACACCACAATACAAAAACTCCATGCCACACCCTGGCCTGACCCAATACATGAAGAAAAACACAAAATACTTAGACCAGGGCGTGACACTTAAAATAAAGTGGTGATCATAACTGACCGAAGACAGGGAAATTTTACTAGGATTAAATGTCTGGAATTGTGAAAAACTGTTTAAATGTATTTGACTAAGCTGTAATTAAACTTCAGACTTCAACTGTCCAT
>NW_026283918.1:22500-27500 GCF_023373465.1 Oncorhynchus keta
CAGAACAGTAGTAGAAGGAAGGTTTACCCACTAAACAGAAGGAAGGTTTACCCACTAAACAGATTCACAGAACAGTAGTAGAAGGAAGGTTTACCCACTAAACAGAAGGAAGGTTTACCCACTAAACAGATTCACAGAACAGTAGTAGAAGGAAGGTTTACCCACTAGACAGAAGGAAGGTTTACCCACTAAACAGATTCACAGAACAGTAGTAGAAGGAAGGTTTACCCACTAAACAGAAGGAAGGTTTACCCACTAAACAGATTCACAGAACAGTCTTCGAAGGAAAGTTTACCCACTAAACAGATTAACAGAACAGTCTTAGAAGGAAGGTTTATCCACTAAACAGAAGGAAGGTTTGCCCACTAAACAGAATGAAGGTTTACCCACTAAACAGAAGGAAGGTTTACCCACTAAAAATATTCACAGAACAGTCTTAGAAGGAAGGTTTACCCACTAAACAGAAGGAAGGTTTACCCACTAAACAGAAGGAAGGTTTACCCACTAAACAGAAGGAAGGTTTACCCACTAAACAGATTCACAGAACAGTCTTAGAAGGAAGGTTTACCCACTAAACAGAAGGAAGGTTTACCCACTAAACAGAAGGAAGGTTTACCCACTAAACAGAGGGAAGATTTACCCACTAAACAGAAGGAAGGTTTACCCACTAAACAGATTCACAGAACAGTCTTAGAAGGAAGGTTTACCCACTAAACAGATTCACAGAACAGTCTTAGAAGGAAGATTTACCCACTAAACAGATTCACAGAACAGTCTTCGAAGGAAGGTTTACCCACTAAACAGAAGGAAGGTTTACCCACTAAACAGATTCACAGAACAGTCTTAGAAGGAAGGTTTACCCACTAAACAGAAGGAAGGTTTACCCACTAAACAGAAGGAAGGTTTACCCACTAAACAGAAGGAAGGTTTACCCACTAAACAGAAGGAAGGTTTACCCACTAAACAGAAGGAAGGTTTACCCACTAAACAGAAGGAAGGTTTACCCACTAAACAGAAGGAAGGTTTACCCACTAAACAGAAGGAAGGTTTACCCACTAAACAGAAGGAAGGTTTACCCACTAAACAGAAGGAAGGTTTACCCACTAAACAGATTCACAGAACAGTCTTAGAAGGAAGGTTTACCCACTAAACAGAAGGAAGGTTTACCCACTAAACAGAAGGAAGGTTTACCCACTAAACAGAGGGAAGATTTGCCCACTAAACAGAAGGAAGGTTTACCCACTAAACAGATTCACAGAACAGTCTTAGAAGGAAGGTTTACCCACTAAACAGAAGGAAGATTTACCCACTAAACAGAAGGAAGATTTACCCACTAAACAGATTCACAGAACAGTCTTCGAAGGAAGGTTTACCCACTAATCAGAAGGAAGGTTTACCCACTAAAAAGATTCACAGAACAGTCTTAGAAGGAAGGTTTACCCACTAAACAGAAGGAAGGTTTACCCACTAAACAGAAGGAAGGTTTACCCACTAAACAGAAGGAAGGTTTACCCACTAAACAGAAGGAAGGTTTACCCACTAAACAGATTCACAGAACAGTCTTAGAAGGAAGGTTTACCCACTAAACAGAAGGAAGGTTTACCCACTAAACAGAAGGAAGGTTTACCCACTAAACAGAAGGAAGGTTTACCCACTAAACAGAAGGAAGGTTTACCCACTAAACAGAATCACAGAACAGTCTTAGAAGGAAGGTTTACCCACTAAACAGATTCACAGAACAAAATAAACTCTCAACAAACTTTCTGTTTAACCACCTAACCAACGGTTGCCTCCCGTACGGTAGCCTATTCCCTGTACAGGGCACTACTTTAGACCAGGGCCCTATGAAGGATCCCTATGAGTCCTGGTCTAAAGGAGTGCACTATAAAGGGAATAGTGTTCCATTTGGGATGGGACCCGTGGACCGGGTTCAATAAGTGTTCTTAACATTGTAGAGTGGACTCAAGGGGAATCAGATGAAATCTGGTGTTTTTCTTCCCCTGACTCATAATAGGTCTCATGGGAGAACAACCTCCTTCTGCCCCTCCAATAAGGAGCACAAGGAGAAACATGAAAAGCTTGATGTCTTGGAAGGAAGTGGGGAAAACAGAGGAAGGAAGGAAAGAAGTAAAGTAGGAAAGAAGGAAGGAAGGAAGGAAAACAGAGGGAGAGAAGGAAGGAAGGAAGGAAAACAGAGGAAGGAAGGGAAGGAAGGAAGGAAAGAAGTAAAGTAGGAAAGAAGGAAGGAAGGAAGGAAAACAGAGGGACGGAAGGAAGGAAGGAAGGAAGGAAGGAAAACAGAGGGAGAGAAGGAAGGAAGGAAGGAAGGAAGGAAGGAAGGAAGGAAGGAAGGAAGGAAGGAAGGAAGGAAGGAAGGAAGGAAGGAAGGAAGGAAGGAAGGAAGGAAGGAAACATGAAAAGCTTGAGGTCTTGGAAGGAAGCGGGGAAAACAGAGGAAGGAAGGGAAGGAAGGAAGGAAAACAGAGGAAGGAAGGAAGTGTAATGAAGAAGAGGAGAGGCGAAACGGATCAGAGGACCAATACGCGGCGTGGTAAGTGTCCATGGTTCTTTTTAATGCGTTAAGGTACACATGAACAACTGACTACAAAAAACAAGAAATGTGAAAACTCAAAACAGTCCTATCTGGTGCAAAGACAGAGACAGGAACAATCACCCACAAAGACACAGTGAAACCCAGGCTACCTAAGTATGATTCTCAATCAGAGACAACTAATGACACCTGCCTCTGATTGAGAACCATACTAGGCCGAAACATAGAAATACCCAAATCATAGAAAAACAAACATAGACTGCCCACCCAACTCACGCCCTGACCATACTAACTAAATACAAAACACAGGAAATAAAGGTCAGAACGTGACAGGAAGGGAGGAAAACAGAGGAAGGAACACAGAGGGGGGAGAGAAGGAAGGAAGGAAGGAAGGAAGGAAGGAAGGAAGGAAGGAAGGAAGGAAGGAAGGAAGGAAGGAAGGAAGGAAGGAAGGAAGGAAAACAAAGGGGGGAGAAAAGGAAGGAAGGAAGGAAGGAAAACAAAGGGGCGAGAGAAGGAAGGAAGGAAGGAAGGAAGGAAGGAAGGAAGGAAGGAAGGAAGGAAGGAAGGAAGGAAGGAAGGAAAACAAAGGGGGGAGAGAAGGAAGGAAGGAAGGAAGGAAGGAAGGAAGGAAGGAAAACAAAGGGGGAAGGAAGGAAGGAAGGAAGGAAGGAAGGAAGGAAGGAAGGAAGGAAGGAAGGAAGGAAGGAAGGAAGGAAGGAAGGAAGGAAGGAAGGAGATACTTTATTTTTATTTTCTCACTCCTGTGTTTCTCTTATATTCTTCCACTGTCTGCTTCCCACTTTTCACTGATGTTACAGCTTCCACCCTCTGCTTCCCACTTCTCACTGTTGTTACAGCTTCCACTGTCTGCTTCCCACTTCTCACTGTTGTTACAGCTTCCACTGTCTGCTTCCCACTTCTCACTGTTGTTACAGCTTCCACTGTCTGCTTCCCACTTCTCACTGTTGTTACAGCTTCCACTGTCTGCTTCTCACTGTTGTTACAGCTTCCACTGTCTGCTTCCCACTTCTCACTGTTGTTACAGCTTCCACTGTCTGCCTCCCACTTCTCACTGTTGTTACAGCTTCCACTGTCTGCTTCCCACTTCTCACTGTTGTTACAGCTTCCACTGTCTGCTTCTCACTTCTCACTGTTGTTACAGCGTCCACTGTCTGCTTCCCACTTCTCACTGTTGTTACAGCGTCCACTGTCTGCTTCTCACTGTTGTTACAGCGTCCACTGTCTGCTTCCCACTTCTCACTGTTGTTACAGCGTCCACTGTCTGCTTCTCACTGTTGTTACAGCTTCCACTGTCTGCTTCTCACTTCTCACTGTTGTTACAGCTTCCACTGTCTGCTTCACACTTCTCACTGTTGTTACAGCTTCCACTGTCTGCTTCTCACTGTTGTTACAGCTTCCACTGTCTGCTTCTCACTTCTCACTGTTGTTACAGCTTCCACTGTCTGCTTCTCACTGTTGTTACAGCTTCCACTGTCTGCTTCTCACTTCTCACTGTTGTTACAGCGTCCACTGTCTGCTTCACACTTCTCACTGTTGTTACAGCTTCCACTGTCTGCTTCTCACTTCTCACTGTTGTTACAGCTTCCACTGTCTGCTTCTCACTGTTGTTACAGCTTCCACTGTCTGCTTCACACTTCTCACTGTTGTTACAGCTTCCACTGTCTGCTTCTCACTTCTCACTGTTGTTACAGCTTCCACTGTCTGCTTCTCACTTCTCACTGTTGTTACAGCTTCCACTATCTGCTTCCCACTTCTCACTGTTGTTACAGCTTCCACTGTCTGCTTCCCACTGTTGTTACAGCTTCCACTGTCTGCTTCTCACTTCTCACTGTTGTTACAGCGTCCACTGTCTGCTTCCCACTGTTGTTACAGCTTCCACTGTCTGCTTCCCACTGTTGTTACAGCTTCCACTGTCTGCTTCCCACTGTTGTTACAGCTTCCACTGTCTGCTTCCCACTTCTCACTGTTGTTACAGCTTCCACTGTCTGCTTCCCACTTCTCACTGTTGTTACAGCTTCCACTGTCTGCTTCTCACTTCCCACTGTTGTTACAGCTTCCACTGTCTGCTTCCCACTTCTCACTGTTGTTACAGCTTCCACTGTCTGCTTCCCACTTCTCACTGTTGTTACAGCTTCCACTGTCTGCTTCCCACTGTTGTTACAGCTTCCACTGTCTGCTTCCCACTTCTCACTGGTGTTACAGCTTCCACTGTCTGCTTCCCACTTCTCACTGTTGTTACAGCTTCCACTGTCTTCTTCCCACTTCTCACTGTTGTTACAGCTTCCACTGTCTGCTTCTCACTCTTGTTACAGCTTCCACTGTCTGCTTCCCACTTCCTACTGTTGTTACAGCTTCCACTGTCTGCTTCACACTTCTCACTGTTGTTACAGCTTCCACTATCTGCTTCCCACTGTTGTTACAGCTT
>NW_026283918.1:32500-60000 GCF_023373465.1 Oncorhynchus keta
AGAGACCAGAGAGAGACAGAAAGAGGGAGGAGAGGAGGAGAGGAAACAGACAGAGACCAGAGAGAGACAGAAAGAGGGAGGAGAGGAGGAGAGGAAACTGACAGACACCAGAGAGAGACAGAAAGAGGGAGGAGAGGAGGAGAGGAAACTGACAGACACCAGAGAGAGACAGAAAGAGGGAGGAGAGGAGAGGAGGAGAGGAAACAGCTGAACAGAGGTGCATCTCCAGCCCATCGCTGGCTAAGACAGAGCAGCTCCGTCATCAACCCATCTAGACCCGACATCGGTCCGACACTCATATCACAAACCACAGAGGAAGCTGTTTTCACTCTTAATTCTATTTCATTTGCACCAACAGTTATTCTCATTTTGTCAGCATTATGTTAAGGAAGAGGACATGGAGAAAAAGAGAGAGGAGGAGAGGAGAGGAGAGGAGAGGAGAGGAGAGGAGAGGAGAGGAGATGAGATGAGATGAGATGAGAGGAGAGGAGAGGAGAGGAGAGGAGAGGAGAGGAGAGGAGAGGGGAGGAGATGAGATGAGATGAGATGAGATGAGAGGAGAGGAGAGGAGAGGAGAGGAGAGGAGAGGAGAGGGGAGGAGAGGAGAGGAGAGGAGAGGAGAGGAGAGGAGAGGAGAGGAGAGGAGAGGAGAGGAGAGGAGGAGAGGAGAGGAGAGGAGAGGAGAGGAGAGGAGAGGGGAGGGGAGGGGAGAAGAGGAGAGGAGAGGAGATGAGATGAGATGAGATGAGATGAGATGAGATGAGATGAGAGGAGAGGAGAGGAGAGGAGAGGAGAGGAGAGGAGAGGAGAGGAGAGGAGAGGAGGGAGAGGAGAGGAGAGGGGAGGGGAGGGGAGGGGAGGGGAGGGGAGGGAGGAGAGGAGAGGAGAGGAGAGGAGAGGAGAGGAGAGGAGAGGAGAGGAGAGGAGAGGAGAGGAGAGGGATATCCTGGGGTCAACGATCCACCAGCACCACCATGTGGTGAGAAGAGGAACAGCCTAGAGAACAGACCATTGGCTCGGTCTTCACTGTCAACAGATGAATATCATTATCGCCCTGCTCTCGAGGTTTCACCCTCGTTTTCAAAATAGCAGAAATAAAACAAACACTCACATATTCTCTTTCTCTGACACACAGGGCCGGACGGGCACATGTCCCGGGCCCCGACCAGAGGGGGGTTGAGGGGCCCCATTATAAAATGTGTAGAATTGCAGTAAATTATCTTTAAAACTACAACATTCTCCCTTGGCCGCATGGCAAAATGTGTAGAAAGGCAGTAAATTATCTTTAAAACCACAACATTCTCTCTTAGCCTCATGGCAAAATGTGTAGAAATGCAGAACAATCGCTTTAAAACTGCTAAATGTTCTTGCAGTCTTATGCAAAAATGTGAACATCTTGCATCAGACAAGCTAGAAAACAGCAAATGTTTCTCTCTGACACATGGCAAAACGTGTAGAATTGTTGAAAAAAATGTATTTAAAACTGCAACACCATATAAATCTTAGCCTCCATGACAAAATGTGTAGAATATATTTTTTTTTAAACTGAACATTTCCTCAAACACATAACGTGTTGAAATGCAAATAAATATGGAGGTCAGAGCCCCAGGGGCATCAAAAGGTGGAGGTCAGAGACCAGGGGCATCAAAAGGTGGAGGTCAGAGACCAGGGGCATCAAAAGGTGGAGGTCAGAGACCAGGGGCATCAAAAGGTGGAGGTCAGAGCATCAAAAGGTGGAGGTCAGAGCATCAAAAGGTGGAGGTCAGAGCCCAGGGGCATCAAAAGGTGGAGGTCAGAGCATCAAAAGGTGGAGGTCAGAGCCCAGGGGCATCAAAAGGTGGAGGTCAGAGCATCAAAAGGTGGAGGTCAGAGACCAGGGGCATCAAAAGGTGGAGGTCAGAGACCAGGGGCATCAAAAGGTGGAGGTCAGAGCCCAGGGGCATCAAAAGGTGGAGGTCAGAGCATCAAAAGGTGGAGGTCAGAGCCCCAGGGGCATCAAAAGGTGGAGGTCAGAGACCAGGGGCATCAAAAGGTGGAGGTCAGAGACCAGGGGCATCAAAAGGTGGAGGTCAGAGACCAGGAGCATCAAAAGGTGGAGGTCAGAGACCAGGGGCATCAAAAGGTGGAGGTCAGAGACCAGGGGCATCAAAAGGTGGAGGTCAGAGACCAGGAGCATCAAAAGGTGGAGGTCAGAGACCAGGAGCATCAAAAGGTGGAGGTCAGAGACCAGGGGCATCAAAAGGTGGAGGTCAGAGACCAGGAGCATCAAAAGGTGGAGGTCAGAGACCAGGAGCATCAAAAGGTGGAGGTCAGAGACCAGGGGCATCAAAAGGTGGAGGTCAGAGACCAGGAGCATCAAAAGGTGGAGGTCAGAGACCAGGGGCATCAAAAGGTGGAGGTCAGAGCATCAAAAGGTGGAGGTCAGAGCCCAGGGGCATCAAAAGGTGGAGGTCAGAGCGTCAAAAGGTGGAGGTCAGAGCGTCAAAAGGTGGAGGTCAGAGCATCAAAAGGTGGAGGTCAAAGCATCAAAAGGTGGAGGTCAGGGCATCAAAAGGTGGAGGTCAGAGCCCAGGGGCATCAAAAGGTGGAGGTCAGAGCATCAAAAGGTGGAGGTCAGAGCCCAGGGGCATCAAAAGGTGGAGGTCAGGGCATCAAAAGGTGGAGGTCAGAGCGTCAAAAGGTGGAGGTCAGAGCGTCAAAAGGTGGAGGTCAGAGCCCAGGGGCATCAAAAGGTGGAGGTCAGAGCCCAGGGGCATCAAAAGGTGGAGGTCAGAGCGTCAAAAGGTGGAGGTCAGAGCGTCAAAAGGTGGAGGTCAGAGCCCAGGGGCATCAAAAGGTGGAGGTCAGAGCCCAGGGGCGTCAAAAGGTGGAGGTCAGGGCATCAAAAGGTGGAGGTCAGAGCCCAGGGGCATCAAAAGGTGGAGGTCAGAGCGTCAAAAGGTGGAGGTCAGAGCGTCAAAAGGTGGAGGTCAGAGACCAGGGGCATCAAAAGGTGGAGGTCAAAGCATCAAAAGGTGGAGGTCAGAGCATCAAAAGGTGGAGGTCAGAGACCAGGGGCATCAAAAGGTGGAGGTCAGAGCATCAAAAGGTGGAGGTCAGAGACCAGGGGCATCAAAAGGTGGAGGTCAGAGCATCAAAAGGTGGAGGTCAGAGCATCAAAAGGTGGAGGTCAGAGCATCAAAAGGTGGAGGTCAGAGCATCAAAAGGTGGAGGTCAGAGCATCAAAAGGTGGAGGTCAGAGCATCAAAAGGTGGAGGTCAGAGCATCAAAAGGTGGAGGTCAGAGCATCAAAAGGTGGAGGTCAGAGCATCAAAAGGTGGAGGTCAGAGCGTCAAAAGGTGGAGGTCAGAGCATCAAAAGGTGGAGGTCAGAGCATCAAAAGGTGGAGGTCAGAGCATCAAAAGGTGGAGGTCAGAGCATCAAAAGGTGGAGGTCAGAGCATCAAAAGGTGGAGGTCAGAGCATCAAAAGGTGGAGGTCAGAGCATCAAAAGGTGGAGGTCAGAGCCCAGGGGCATCAAAAGGTGGAGGTCAGAGCATCAAAAGGTGGAGGTCAGAGCCCAGGGGCATCAAAAGGTGGAGGTCAGAGCGTCAAAAGGTGGAGGTCAGAGCATCAAAAGGTGGAGGTCAGAGCCCAGGGGCATCAAAAGGTGGAGGTCAGAGCATCAAAAGGTGGAGGTCAGAGCCCAGGGGCATCAAAAGGTGGAGGTCAGAGCGTCAAAAGGTGGAGGTCAGAGCATCAAAAGGTGGAGGTCAGAGCATCAAAAGGTGGAGGTCAGAGCATCAAAAGGTGGAGGTCAGAGCATCAAAAGGTGGAGGTCAGAGCGTCAAAAGGTGGAGGTCAGAGCATCAAAAGGTGGAGGTCAGAGCGTCAAAAGGTGGAGGTCAGAGCATCAAAAGGTGGAGGTCAGAGCGTCATAAGGTGGAGGTCAGAGCATCAAAAGGTGGAGGTCAGAGCATCAAAAGGTGGAGGTCAGAGCCCAGGGGCATCAAAAGGTGGAGGTCAGAACATCAAAAGGTGGAGGTCAGAGCATCAAAAGGTGGAGGTCAGAGCGTCAAAAGGTGGAGGTCAGAGCATCAAAAGGTGGAGGTCAGAGCGTCAAAAGGTGGAGGTCAGAGCATCAAAAGGTGGAGGTCAGAGCATCAAAAGGTGGAGGTCAGAGCATCAAAAGGTGGAGGTCAGAGCATCAAAAGGTGGAGGTCAGAGCATCAAAAGGTGGAGGTCAGAGCATCAAAAGGTGGAGGTCAGAGCATCAAAAGGTGGAGGTCAGAGCGTCAAAAGGTGGAGGTCAGAGCATCAAAAGGTGGAGGTCAAAGCATCAAAAGGTGGAGGTCAGAGCATCAAAAGGTGGAGGTCAGAGCGTCAAAAGGTGGAGGTCAGAGCATCAAAAGGTGGAGGTCAGAGCATCAAAAGGTGGAGGTCAGAGCATCAAAAGGTGGAGGTCAGAGCATCAAAAGGTGGAGGTCAGAGCATCAAAAGGTGGAGGTCAGAGCATCAAAAGGTGGAGGTCAGAGCGTCAAAAGGTGGAGGTCAGAGCATCAAAAGGTGGAGGTCAGAGCATCAAAAGGTGGAGGTCAGAGCATCAAAAGGTGGAGGTCAGAGCATCAAAAGGTGGAGGTCAGAGACCAGGGGCATCAAAAGGTGGAGGTCAGAGCATCAAAAGGTGGAGGTCAGAGCGTCAAAAGGTGGAGGTCAGAGCATCAAAAGGTGGAGGTCAGAGCGTCAAAAGGTGGAGGTCAGAGCGTCAAAAGGTGGAGGTCAGAGCATCAAAAGGTGGAGGTCAGAGCGTCAAAAGGTGGAGGTCAGAGCGTCAAAAGGTGGAGGTCAGAGCGTCAAAAGGTGGAGGTCAGAGCATCAAAAGGTGGAGGTCAGAGCGTCAAAAGGTGGAGGTCAGAGCATCAAAAGGTGGAGGTCAAAGCATCAAAAGGTGGAGGTCAGAGCGTCAAAAGGTGGAGGTCAGAGCATCAAAAGGTGGAGGTCAGAGCATCAAAAGGTGGAGGTCAGAACATCAAAAGGTGGAGGTCAGAGCATCAAAAGGTGGAGGTCAGAGCGTCAAAAGGTGGAGGTCAGAGCATCAAAAGGTGGAGGTCAGAACATCAAAAGGTGGAGGTCAGAGCGTCAAAAGGTGGAGGTCAGAGCATCAAAAGGTGGAGGTCAGAGCGTCAAAAGGTGGAGGTCAGAACATCAAAAGGTGGAGGTCAGAGCGTCAAAAGGTGGAGGTCAGAGCATCAAAAGGTGGAGGTCAGAGCGTCAAAAGGTGGAGGTCAGAGCATCAAAAGGTGGAGGTCAGAACATCAAAAGGTGCTCTGCTCTCACACTGTACACAGGCAGGAACACACACGTAAACATTCTCTCTCGCACACACACACACACACACACACACACACACACACACACACACACACACACACACACACACACACACACTCTCTCCTCCAGAAGCAGCAGTATTTAGCCCCGTCTGAACTGAACTGGTCTGAAAGACATAATAAATGTAATCCAATTTTAATATAGCTAAAGGTTACTGGCTGTACTTAACAAAGCAAGGTCAGCATTCACTGCCTGGCAAGGACACAATGACCATGTATCCTACGACATCTCCCTCTCTCTCTCTCTCTCTCTCTCTCTCTCTCTCTCTCTCTCTCTCTCTCTCTCTCTCTCGCTCTCTCTCTCGCTCTCTCTCGCTCTCTCTCCCTCTCTCTCGCTCTCTCTCGCTCTCTCTCGCTCTCTCTCGCTCTCTCTCGCTCTCTCTCTCTCTCTCTCTCTCTCTCTCTCTCTCTCTCTCTCTCTCTCTCTCTCTGTCTCTCTGTCTCTCTCTCTCCTCTCTCTGTCTGTCTCTCTGTCTGTCTCTCTCTGTCTCTCTCTCTCTCTCTCTCTCTCTGTCTCTCTCTCTACCTCTGTCTCTCCACCTCTCTCTCCTCTCTCTGTTTCTCCATCCCTCTCTACCTCTCTACCTCCATCTCTACTTATATCCTCTCTACCCCTACCTCTACCTCTCCACCTCTCTACCCTCTACCTCTCTACCTCTCTACCTCTCTACCCTCTATCCCTCTCCACCTCTCTACCTCTCTATCCATCTCTACCTATATCCCTCTCTACCTATATCACTCTCTACCTCTCTACCTATATCCCTCTCTACCTCTCTACCTCTACCTCTACCCTCTACCCTCTACTCTCTACCTATATCCCTCTCCACCTCTCTACCTATATCCCTCTCTACCTATATCCCTCTCTACCCCTACCTCTCTACCTATCCCTCTCTACCTCTCTACCCTCTACCTCTCCACTCTCTACCTATATCCCTCTCTACCCTCTACTTATATCCCTCTACCTATATCCCCTCTACCTATATCCCTCTACCTCTACCCCTACCTCTACCCTCTACCTCTCTACCTATATCCCTCTACCTATATCCCTCTCTACCTCTCTACCTCTCTACCCTCTCTACCTCTCTACCCTCTACCCTCTACCCTACCTCTACCTCTCTACCTATCTCTACCTCTCTACCTCTACCTCTCTCTACCTACCTCTCTACCCTCTACTACTTATATCCCTCTCTACCTATATCCCTCTCTACCTATATCACTCTCTACCCTCTCTACCTATATCCCTCTCTACCTCTCTACCTCTCTACTCTCTACTCTCTACCTCTCTACCTATATCCCTCTCTACCTCTCTACCTCTCTACCTATCCCTCTCTCTTCTCTACCCTCTACCTCTCTACTTATATCCCTCTCTACCTATATCCCTCTCTACCTATATCCTCTCTACTTATATCTCTACCTATATCCCTCTCTACCTCTCTACCTATATCCCTCTCTACCTATATCCCTCTCTACTTATATCCCTCTCTACCTATATCCCTCTACCTATCCCTCTCTACCTATACCTACCTATATCCCCCTCTACCTCTCTACCTCTCTACCTCTCTACTTCTCTATCCCTCTCTACCTATATCCCTCTCTACCTCTCTACCTCTCTACCTCTCTACTTCTCTACCTCTCTACCTCTCTACCTATATCCCTCTACCTCTCTACCTATATCCCTCTCTACCTCTCTACCTCTCTACCTCTCTACCTCTCTACCTATATCCCTCTCTACCTATATCCCTCTCTACCTCTCTCTCTACCTCTCTACCTCTCTACCTATATACCTCTCTACCTCTCTACCTCTCTACCTCTCTACCTCTCTACCTCTACCTCCCTACCTCTCTACCTCTCTACCTATATCCCTCTCTACCTATATCCTCTCTACCTCTCTACCTCTCTACCTCTCTACCTATACCCCCACCCCTCTACCTCCCTCTCTACCTCTCTACCCCTACCTCTCTACCTCCTCCCCCTCTACCCTATATCCCTCTCTACTACCTATATCCTCTCTACCCCTCTACCTCTACCTATATCCTCTCTACCTCTCTACCTATATCCCTCTCTACCTATATCCCTCTACCTCTCTACCTCTCTACCTCTCTACCTCTCTACCCCTATACCTCTCTACCTCTACCTCTCTACCTATATCCCTCTCTACCTCCTACCTCTACCTATATCCCTCTCTACCTATATCTCTACCTCTCTACCTCTACCTCTCTACCTCTCTACCCCTCCTCTCTACCTATATCTACCTCTCTTATACCTACCCCTCTACCTATATCCCCTCTACCTCCTCTACCTCTACCTCTACCTCTACCTCTCTACCTATATCCCTCTCTACCTCTCTACCCCTCTACCTCTCTACCTCTCTACCCCTCTCCCTCTACCTCTCTACCTATATCCCTCTCTACCTACTTATATCCCTCTCCACCTCTCTACCTATATCCCTCTCTACCTATATCCCTCTCTACCTATATCACTCTCTACCTCTCTACCTATATCCCTCTCTACCTCTCTACCTCTCTACCTCTCTACCTATATCCCTCTCTACCTATATCCCTCTCTACCTCTCTACCCCTCTACCTCTCTACCTCTCTACCTCTCTACCTCTCTACCTATATCCCTCTCTACCTCTCTACATATATCCCTCTCTACCTCTCTACCCCTCTACCTCTCTACCTCTCTACCTCTCTACTTCTCTACCTCTCTACCTCTCTACCTCTCTACTTCTCTACCTATATCCTCTCTACCTCTCTACCTATATCCCTCTCTACCTATATCCCTCTCTACCTCTCTACCTCTCTACCTCTCTACCTCTCTACCTATATCCCTCTCTACCTATATCCATCTCTACCTCTCTACCTCTCTACCTCTCTACCTATATCCATCTCCTACCTCTCTACCTCTCTACCCCTCTACCTCTCTACCCCTCTACCCCTCTACCCCTCTACCTCTCTACCTCTCTACCTCTCTACCTCTCTACCTCTCTACCCCTCTACCTCTCTACCTCTCTACCTCTCTACCCCTCTACCTCTCTACCCTTCTACCTCTCTACCTCTCTACCCCTCTACCTCTCTACCTCTCTACCCCTCTACCTCTAACTCAGAGTTCCTCTGTCCAGTGTCTGTGTTCTGTTGCCCATCTTAATATTTTATTTTCATTGGCCAGTCTGAGATGTGGCTTTTTCTTTGCAACTCTGTCTAGAAGGCCAGCATCCCGGAGTCACCTCTTCACTGTTGACGTTGAGACTGGACAGAGGAACTCTGCCTAGAAGGCCAGCATCCCGGAGTCGCCTCTTCACTGTTGACGTTGAGACTGGACAGAGGAACTCTGCCTAGAAGGCCAGCATCCCGGAGTCGCCTCTTCACTGTTGACGTTGAGACTGGACAGAGGAACTCTGCCTAGAAGGCCAGCATCCCGGAGTCGCCTCTTCACTGTTGACGTTGAGACTGGTGTTTTGTGGGTACTTGTGAGGCATCTGTTTCTCCAACTAGACACACTAATGTACTTGTCCTTGTGCACCGGGGCCTCCCACTCCTCTTTCTGTTCTGTTTAGAACCAGTTTGCTCTGTCCTGTGAAGGGAGTAGCTACACAGCGTTGTACGAGAGCTTCAGTTTCTTGGCAATTTCTCACATAGAATAGCCTTCATTTCTCAAAACAAGAATAGACCGATGAGTTTCAGAAGAAAGTTTTTGGTTTCTGGACATTTTTAGCCTGTAATCGAACCCACAAAATGCTGATGCTCCAGATACTCAACTAGTCTAAAGACGGCCAGTATTATTGCTTCTTTAATCAGGACAATTTTCAGCTGTGCTAACATAATTGCAAATGGGTTTTCTAATGATCAATTAGCCTTTTAAAATGATAAACTTGGATTAGCTAACACAACGTGTCATTGGAACACAGGAGTGATGGTTGCTGATAATGGGTCTCTGTTCGCCTATGTAGATATTCCATTAAAAAATCAGCCGTTTCCAGCTGCAATAGTCATTTACAACATTAACAATGTCTACACTGTATTTCTGATCAATTTGATGTTATTTTAATATACAAAAACAGGGACATTTCTACGTGACCCCAAACTGTTGAATGGTAGTGTATGTATGTCCACAGAATACAACAGGATATACAGTTGAAGTCAGAGGTTTACATACACCTTAGCCAAATACATTTAAACATTTAAATTCCTGACATTTAATCCTAGTAAAAATGTTGCTGTCTTAGGTCAGTTAGGATTACCACTTTTTTTTAAGATTGTGAAATTTCAGAAGGGTGCACTATGTAGGGAATAGGGTGCACTATGTAGGGAATAGGGTGCACTATGTAGGGAATAGGGTGCACTATGTAGGGATTAGGATGCACTATGTAGGGAATAGGGTGCACTATGTAGGGAATAGGGTGCACTATGTAGTGAATACGGTGCACTACGTAGGGAATAGGGTGCACTATGTAGGGAATAGGGTGCACTATGTAGGGAATAGGGTGCACTATGTAGGGAATAGGATGCACTATGTAGGGAATAGGGTGCACTATGTAGGGAATAGGGTGCACTATGTAGGGAATAGGGTGCACTATGTAGGGAATAGGGTGCACTATGTAGGGAATAGGGTGCACTATGTAGGGAATAGGGTGCACTATGTAGGGAATAGGGTGCACTATGTAGGGAATAGGGTGCACTATGTAGGGAATAGGGTGCACTATGTAGGGAATAGGATGCACTATGTAGGGAATAGGGTGCACTACGTAGGGAATAGGGTGCACTATGTAGGGAATAGGGTGCACTATGTAGGGAATAGGATGCACTATGTAGGGAATAGGGTGCACTATGTAGGGAATAGGGTGGACTATGTAGGGAATAGGGTGCACTATGTAGTGAATACGGTGCACTACGTAGGGAATAGGGTGCACTATGTAGGGAATAGGGTGCACTATGTAGGGAATAGGGTGCACTATGTAGGGAATAGGATGCACTATGTAGGGAATAGGGTGCACTATGTAGGGAATAGGGTGGACTATGTAGGGAATAGGGTGCACTATGTAGGGAATAGGATGCACTATGTAGGGAATAGGGTGCACTATGTAGGGAATAGGGTGGACTATGTAGGGAATAGGGTGCACTATGTAGGGAATAGGGTGCACTATGTAGGGAATAGGGTGCACTATGTAGTGAATACGGTGCACTACGTAGGGAATAGGGTGCACTATGTAGGGAATAGGGTGCACTATGTAGGGAATAGGGTGCACTATGTAGGGAATAGGATGCACTATGTAGGGAATAGGGTGCACTATGTAGGGAATAGGGTGGACTATGTAGGGAATAGGGTGCACTATGTAGTGAATACGGTGCACTACGTAGGGAATAGGGTGCACTATGTAGGGAATAGGGTGCACTATGTAGGGAATAGGGTGCACTATGTAGGGAATAGGGTGGACTATGTAGGGAATAGGGTGCACTATGTAGTGAATACGGTGCACTACGTAGGGAATAGGGTGCACTATGTAGGGAATAGGGTGCACTATGTAGGGAATAGGGTGCACTATGTAGGGAATAGGGTGCCATTTGGGACTCACAGTACTCTGTACCCTTCATCAAGATCTAAACCAAACCCTGAATCCTGAATAAATGGACAAAAAAAAATAGAGAGAGAAAATAGATGAAGTCTTTTGTCTTCTAAAGGTTTTCCCTCCCCTTCCTTCAGATCAGAAGAAACCTCCTACCAAGGCACTTGATTGCAGCGGACGTCCACTTTGGGATATTTCCTATTCCGTTTCATGTCAACAACCACCTGCGACTGCAATCACACAAAAAAACTCTGGGGGGGGGGGGATTGTTTTGTGTTGATAACAACAATCTGAAGTAGCGTTGGTTTTGTTGCGTATATATATGAGTAAGGAAGGAGTAAGTCCTAAACTGGGGGGTTGTTTTGTGTTGATAACAACAATCTGAAGTAGCGTTGGTTTTGTTGCGTATATATATGAGTAAGGAAGGAGTAAGTCCTAAACTGGGGGGTTGTTTTGTGTTGATAACAACAATCTGAAGTAGCGTTGGTTTTGTTGCGTATATATATGAGTAAGGAAGGAGTAAGTCCTAAACTGGGGGGGGGGGGGTTGTTTTGTGTTGATAACAACAATCTGAAGTAGCGTTGGTTTTGTTGCGTATATATATGAGTAAGGAAGGAGTAAGTCCTAAACTGGGGGGGGGGGGGTTGTTTTGTGTTGATAACAACAATCTGAAGTAGCGTTGGTTAAGTTGCGTATATATATGAGTAAGGAAGGAGTAAGTCCTAAATGGTGACCTAGTATTTTTCTTCCTGTAGGACCCTGGTCAGACATAGTGCACTATATAAGGAATAGGGCACCATTTAGGAGGTAGTATAGATTTTATCTTTGTTTAACTTGGAAAGTCAGTTAAGAACAAATTCTTATTTACAATGACGGCCTAGGAACAGTGGGTTAACTGTCTTGTTCAGGGGAACAGTGGGTTAACTGTCTTGTTCAGGGGAACAGTGGGTTAACTGTCTTGTTCAGGGGAACAGTGGGTTAACTGTCTTGTTCAGGGGAACAGTGGGTTAACTGCCTTGTTCAGGGGAACAGTGGGTTAACTGCCTTGTTCAGGGGAACAGTGGGTTAACTGTCTTGTTCAGGGGAACAATGGGTTAACTGTCTTGTTCAGGGGAACAGTGGGTTAACTGTCTTGTTCAGGGGAACAGTGGGTTAACTGTCTTGTTCAGGGGAACAGTGGGTTAACTGTCTTGTTCAGGGGAACAGTGGGTTAACTGTCTTGTTCAGGGGAACAGTGGGTTAACTGTCTTGTTCAGGGGAACAATGGGTTAACTGTCTTGTTCAGGGGAACAGTGGGTTAACTGTCTTGTTCAGGGGAACAGTGGGTTAACTGTCTTGTTCAGGGGAACAGTGGGTTAACTGTCTTGTTCAGGGGAACAGTGGGTTAACTGTCTTGTTCAGGGGAACAATGGGTTAACTGTCTTGTTCAGGGGAACAGTGGGTTAACTGTCTTGTTCAGGGGAACAGTGGGTTAACTGTCTTGTTCAGGGGAACAGTGGGTTAACTGTCTTGTTCAGGGGAACAGTGGGTTAACTGTCTTGTTCAGGGGAACAGTGGGTTAACTGTCTTGTTCAGGGGAACAGTGGGTTAACTGTCTTGTTCAGGGGAACAGTGGGTTAACTGTCTTGTTCAGGGGAACAGTGGGTTAACTGTCTTGTTCAGGGGAACAGTGGGTTAACTGTCTTGTTCAGGGGAACAGTGGGTTAACTGTCTTGTTCAGGGGAACAGTGGGTTAACTGTCTTGTTCAGGGGAACAATGGGTTAACTGTCTTGTTCAGGGGAACAGTGGGTTAACTGTCTTGTTCAGGGGAACAGTGGGTTAACTGTCTTGTTCAGGGGAACAGTGGGTTAACTGTCTTGTTCAGGGGAACAGTGGGTTAACTGTCTTGTTCAGGGGAACAGTGGGTTAACTGTCTTGTTCAGGGGAACAGTGGGTTAACTGTCTTGTTCAGGGGAACAGTGGGTTAACTGTCTTGTTCAGGGGAACAGTGGGTTAACTGTCTTGTTCAGGGGAACAGTGGGTTAACTGTCTTGTTCAGGGGAACAGTGGGTTAACTGTCTTGTTCAGGGGAACAATGGGTTAACTGTCTTGTTCAGGGGAACAGTGGGTTAACTGTCTTGTTCAGGGGAACAGTGGGTTAACTGTCTTGTTCAGGGGAACAGTGGGTTAACTGTCTTGTTCAGGGGAACAGTGGGTTAACTGTCTTGTTCAGGGGAACAATGGGTTAACTGTCTTGTTCAGGGGAACAGTGGGTTAACTGTCTTGTTCAGGGGAACAGTGGGTTAACTGTCTTGTTCAGGGGAACAGTGGGTTAACTGTCTTGTTCAGGGGAACAGTGGGTTAACTGTCTTGTTCAGGGGAACAATGGGTTAACTGTCTTGTTCAGGGGAACAATGGGTTAACTGCCTTGTTCAGGGGAACAATGGGTTAACTGTCTTGTTCAGGGGAACAGTGGGTTAACTGTCTTGTTCAGGGGAACAGTGGGTTAACTGTCTTGTTCAGGGGAACAGTGGGTTAACTGTCTTGTTCAGGGGAACAGTGGGTTAACTGTCTTGTTCAGGGGAACAGTGGGTTAACTGTCTTGTTCAGGGGAACAGTGGGTTAACTGTCTTGTTCAGGGGAACAGTGGGTTAACTGTCTTGTTCAGGGGAACAGTGGGTTAACTGTCTTGTTCAGGGGAACAGTGGGTTAACTGTCTTGTTCAGGGGAACAGTGGGTTAACTGTCTTGTTCAGGGGAACAGTGGGTTAACTGTCTTGTTCAGGGGAACAATGGGTTAACTGTCTTGTTCAGGGGAACAGTGGGTTAACTGTCTTGTTCAGGGGAACAGTGGGTTAACTGTCTTGTTCAGGGGAACAGTGGGTTAACTGTCTTGTTCAGGGGAACAGTGGGTTAACTGTCTTGTTCAGGGGAACAGTGGGTTAACTGTCTTGTTCAGGGGAACAGTGGGTTAACTGTCTTGTTCAGGGGAACAGTGGGTTAACTGTCTTGTTCAGGGGAACAGTGGGTTAACTGTCTTGTTCAGGGGAACAGTGGGTTAACTGTCTTGTTCAGGGGAACAGTGGGTTAACTGTCTTGTTCAGGGGAACAGTGGGTTAACTGTCTTGTTCAGGGGAACAGTGGGTTAACTGTCTTGTTCAGGGGAACAGTGGGTTAACTGTCTTGTTCAGGGGAACAGTGGGTTAACTGTCTTGTTCAGGGGAACAGTGGGTTAACTGTCTTGTTCAGGGGAACAGTGGGTTAACTGTCTTGTTCAGGGGAACAGTGGGTTAACTGTCTTGTTCAGGGGAACAGTGGGTTAACTGTCTTGTTCAGGGGAACAGTGGGTTAACTGTCTTGTTCAGGGGAACAGTGGGTTAACTGTCTTGTTCAGGGGAACAATGGGTTAACTGTCTTGTTCAGGGGAACAATGGGTTAACTGCCTTGTTCAGGGGAACAGTGGGTTAACTGTCTTGTTCAGGGGAACAGTGGGTTAACTGTCTTGTTCAGGGGAACAGTGGGTTAACTGTCTTGTTCAGGGAACAGTGGGTTAACTGTCTTGTTCAGGGGAACAGTGGGTTAACTGTCTTGTTCAGGGAACAATGGGTTAACTGTCTTGTTCAGGGGAACAGTGGGTTAACTGTCTTGTTCAGGGGAACAATGGGTTAACTGTCTTGTTCAGGGGAACAGTGGGTTAACTGTCTTGTTCAGGGGAACAGTGGGTTAACTGTCTTGTTCAGGGGAACAATGGGTTAACTGTCTTGTTCAGGGGAACAGTGGGTTAACTGTCTTGTTCAGGGGAACAGTGGGTTAACTGTCTTGTTCAGGGGAACAGTGGGTTAACTGTCTTGTTCAGGGGAACAGTGGGTTAACTGTCTTGTTCAGGGGAACAATGGGTTAACTGTCTTGTTCAGGGGAACAATGGGTTAACTGCCTTGTTCAGGGGAACAATGGGTTAACTGTCTTGTTCAGGGGAACAGTGGGTTAACTGTCTTGTTCAGGGGAACAGTGGGTTAACTGTCTTGTTCAGGGGAACAGTGGGTTAACTGTCTTGTTCAGGGGAACAGTGGGTTAACTGTCTTGTTCAGGGGAACAATGGGTTAACTGTCTTGTTCAGGGGAACAGTGGGTTAACTGTCTTGTTCAGGGGAACAATGGGTTAACTGTCTTGTTCAGGGGAACAGTGGGTTAACTGTCTTGTTCAGGGGAACAGTGGGTTAACTGTCTTGTTCAGGGGAACAGTGGGTTAACTGTCTTGTTCAGGGGAACAATGGGTTAACTGTCTTGTTCAGGGGAACAATGGGTTAACTGTCTTGTTCAGGGGAACAGTGGGTTAACTGCCTTATCCAGGGGAACAATGGGTTAACTGTCTTGTTCAGGGGAACAATGGGTTAACTGCCTTGTTCAGGGGAACAGTGGGTTAACTGCCTTGTTCAGGGGAACAGTGGGTTAACTGCCTTATCCAGGGGAACAGTGGGTTAACTGCCTTGTTCAGGGGAACAATGGGTTAACTGCCTTGTTCAGGGGAACAGTGGGTTAACTGCCTTGTTCAGGGGAACAATGGGTTAACTGCCTTGTTCAGGGGAACAATGGGTTAACTGCCTTGTTCAGGGGAACAATGGGTTAACTGCCTTGTTCAGGGGAACAGTGGGTTAACTGCCTTGTTCAGGGGAACAATGGGTTAACTGCCTTGTTCAGGGGAACAGTGGGTTAACTGCCTTGTTCAGGGGAACAGTGGGTTAACTGCCTTGTTCAGGGGAACAGTGGGTTAACTGCCTTGTTCAGGGGAACAGTGGGTTAACTGCCTTGTTCAGGGGAACAGTGGGTTAACTGCCTTGTTCAGGGGAACAATGGGTTAACTGCCTTGTTCAGGGGAACAGTGGGTTAACTGTCTTGTTCAGGGGAACAGTGGGTTAACTGCCTTGTTCAGGGGAACAGTGGGTTAACTGCCTTGTTCAGGGGCAGAACGACAGGTTTTTACCGTGTCAGCTCAGGGGATTTGAACTTGCAACCTTTCGGTTACTGGTCCAACGCTTTAACCACTAGGCTACCCTGCCGCCCCTCCACTCTAACCACTAGGCTACGCTGCCGCCCCTCCCCTTTAACCACTAGGCTACGCTGCCGCCCCTCAACTCTAACCACTAGGCTACGCTGCCGCCCCTCCCCTTTAACCACTAGGCTACCATGCCGCCCCTCCACTCTAACCACTAGGCTACGCTGCCGCCCCTCCCCTTTAACCACTAGGCTACCCTGCCGCCCCTCCACTCTAACCACTAGGCTACGCTGCCGCCCCTCCCCTTTAACCACTAGGCTACGCTGCCGCCCCTCAACTCTAACCACTAGGCTACGCTGCCGCCCCTCCCCTTTAACCACTAGGCTACCATGCCGCCCCTCCACTCTAACCACTAGGCTACGCTGCCGCCCCTCCCCTTTAACCACTAGGCTACCCTGCCGCCCCTCAACTCTAACCACTAGGCTACGCTGCCGCCCCTCCACTCTAACCACTAGGCTACCGGCCGTCCCTCCACTCTAACCACTAGGCTACGCTGCCGCCCCTCCACTCTAACCACTAGGCTACCGGCTGTCCCTCCACTCTAGAGTCCAGTGTGTTGGGTAGAGTCCAGTGTGTTGGTAGAGTTCAGTGTGTGTTGGTAGAGTCCAGTGTGTTGGGTAGAGTCCAGTGTGGGGGTAGAGTTAACTTAGTTAACTTCCGGGTTGGAGCGAGCGGTCGCATCGGCACTTCGCTCCGCAGGTAGTATAACTTTTTCATTACATTTCATTATAGTACAACGGTTTGATTTGTCTAATCTTAGCAATTTCTTCTTAGCTAGCTACATAGCCGTCTTTGTATCAAAGATAATTGCATAATTATCGTATTTCGTCGTCCTAACGTAGTCTTCACTGCTATTTGCCCAGCAGCTAGCCAGCTAGCCAGCTAGCAAACGCCCACCGATTAGCAGCACTGTAGTAACTCTTACACTCAACTGAACGACTTGATTAGTGTAGTGTTAGCTAGCTACATAGCTGTCTTTGCTGTCTTCGTATCCAAGATAATTGTGTAGTTTAGAGTGTGTAGTCTTAGAGTGATTATCTTATCTTAATTTACCGAGGTTAGCTAGCCAGCTATTTGTCGTCCTTAACGTAGGAGACTCTGCTAGCTAGCCAACAGCTAGCCAACAACTAGCCAACAGATAGCCGACAGCTAGCCAACAGCTAGCCAACGTCTACCGAATAGGACTCAACAACCCGGTCGCATTCACAGGTAGTATCCCATTTTCATTTCATTTCATTACAGTACAACGGTTTGATTTGTTTGATCGTAGCTAGCTACATAGCTAGCTACATAGCCGTCTTTGTATCAAAGATAATTGTGTAGTCTAGAGCGATTTTCTAGGTTAGCTAGCCAGCTATTGTCGTTCTTTTAACGCAACGTAACGTAAACAACACTGCTAGCTAGCCAGCTAGCCCCCGAATAGCAGCACTACAGAAACTATTACACTCAACGGAACGACTTGATTAGTGTAGTGTCAACAACGCAGCCACTGCCAGCTAGCCTACAAAGTCAACAAGGCAGCCACTGCCAGCTAGCCTACTTCAGCAGTACTGTATCATTTTAATCATTTTAGTCAATAAGATTCTTGCTACGTAAGCTTAACTTTCTGAACATTCGAGACGTGTAGTCCACTTGTCATTCCAATCTCCTTTGCATTAGCGTAGCCTCTTCTGTAGCCTGTCAACTATGTGTCTGTCTATCCCTGTTCTCTCCTCTCTGCACAGACCATACAAACGCTCCACACCGCGTGGCCGCGGCCACCCTAATCTGGTGGTCCCAGCGCACACGACCCACGTGGAGTTCCAGGTCTCCGGTAGCCTCTGGAACTGCCGATCTGCGGCCAACAAGGCAGAGTTCATCTCAGCCTATGCCTCCCTCCAGTCCCTCGACTTCTTGGCACTGACGGAAACATGGATCACCACAGACAACACTGCTACTCCTACTGCTCTCTCTTCGTCCGCCCACGTGTTCTCGCACACCCCGAGAGCTCCTGGTCAGCGGGGTGGTGGCACCGGGATCCTCATCTCTCCCAAATTTTCATTCTCTCTTTCTCCCCTTACCCATCTGTCTATCGCCTCCTTTGAATTCCATGCTGTAACAGTTACCAGCCCTTTCAAGCTTAACATCCTTATCATTTATCGCCCTCCAGGTCCCCTTCGGAGAGTTCATCAATGAGCTTGATGCCTTGATAAGCTCCTTTCCTGAGTAAGGGAATACCCCCCTGTATTGGACAAAAATGAATGGCAAGTCATTGGCATCGGACAAACCATATACACATTGGCCAATACCACCCAATTCGGCGTTGATTCATCCAAAGTGTATTGCAAATGCCATATGGCAATTGCCAGTTGTAACACTTTAAAAATTCAACAGGGGGCAAATGCGCTCCACCGGGGTTTTTCATATTGGATATGTAACCCAAGTTAATGTCCAAAAGTAAAATTTTGAAAAAATGAAATTTTTTTCAAAAACTTATCACCCCTTAAAAAGTGCTTTCTGGACCGTTTTTCGAAATTCTTTCGATTTTTTTGTCAATTACACATGTGTAAGAACTGTATGAATATACTTTTGTCCAATTTTATTATCATAATTTTTTAAAAAAATTTTATATGCGCATAAGGAATATGTTTTGTCCAATTCCAATATGATTTCATAGGAAGTCAAAAGTCAAAAGTCAAAAATGTCAAAATTTTTTTAAAAACTTCACACACCCATAAAAAAGTGCTTTCTGGACCGTTTTTCGAAATTCTTTCGATTTTTTGTCAATTACACATGTGTAAGAACTGTATGAATATACTTTTGTCCAATTTTATTATCATAATTTTTTTTTTTTTTTTTTTACATGCGCATAAGGAATATGTTTTGTCCAATTCCAATATGATTTCATAGGAAGTCAAAAGTCAAAAGTCAAAAATGTCAAAATTTTGTAAAAAACTTCACACACCCTTAAAAAAGTGCTTTCTGGACCGTTTTTTGAAATTCTCTCAATTTTTTTGTCAATTACACATGTGTAAGAACTGTATGAATATACTTTTGTCCAATTTTATTATCATATTTTTTTATATATTTTTTTAAATTGTGCATAAGGATTTTTTTTGTGGGCCAAATGACGTAAGAAATTTGACATGCTCAAAAATCCTGCAGAAATGCAAAATTGACTGGCCTGATGAACTCGGGATGGCCGGGCAGTGATAGTTGTTCCTTTCCATCACTCGTTGTGTTGACTTCATCATGTCCATTTTGTGATGTTTTTTCACTATATAATCATATTGCAAGTGCACGTGCATTTGCAATATGTTTCAATGTGCATTTACCATATGAAATTTGACCTTGCTCAAAAATGCAAAATTGACTGGTCTGATGAACACAGGATGGCCGAGCAGTGATAGTTGTACATTTCCATCACTCGTTGTGTTGATTTCATCATCTCCGTTAGGTGATGTTGTTTCACTATAGAATCATATTGTAAGTGCACGTGCATTTGCAATATGTTTCAATGTGCATTTACCATATGAAATTTGACCTTGCTCAAAAATGCAAAATTGACTGGTCTGATGAACACAGGATGGCCGAGCAGTGAGAGTTGTACCTTTCCATCACTCGTTGTGTTGATTTCATCATGTCCATTTGTTTATGTTTTCTCACTTTTGCAAAGTCACTGTGCATTTGCAATATGGTTCAATGGGCAGGTACCATCACGAATTTGTCATGCTATAAAAATCCTGCAGGAATGTGAAATTGACTGGCCTGATGAACACAGGATGGCCTGGCAGTGATAGTTGTTCCTTTCCATCACTCGTTGTGTTGATTTCATCATGTCCATTAGGTGATGTTTTTTCACTATAGAATCATATTGCAAATGCACGTGCATTGTTGTGCAACTGGTAACCCAAAAATAAAAATATGGTTGTAAATGCATTTACCGGTCATTCTGATATTAATGCTCGCTATGGGAACACAGGATGGCCGGGCAGTGATAGTTGTACATTTCCATCACTCGTTGTGTTGATTTCATCATGTCCATTAGGTGATGTTTTTACACTATAGAATCATATTGCAAGTGCACGCGCATTTGCAATATGTTTCAATGTGCATTTACCATATGAAATTTGACATGCTCAAAAATGCAAAATTGACTGGTCTGATGGACACAGGATGGCCGAGCAGTGATAGTTGTACATTTCCATCACTCGTTGTGTTGATTTCATCATGTCCATTAGGTGATGTTTTTTCACTATAGAATCATATTGCAAATGCACGTGCATTGTTGTGCAACTGGTAACCCAAAAATAAAAATATGCTTGTAAATGCATTTACCGGTCATTCTGATATTAATGCTCGCTATGGGAACACAGGATGGCCGGGCAGTGATAGTTGTACATTTCCATCACTCGTTGTGTTGATTTCATCATGTCCATTAGGTGATGTTTTTACACTATAGAATCATATTGCAAGTGCACGCGCATTTGCAATATGTTTCAATGTGCATTTACCATATGAAATTTGACATGCTCAAAAATGCTAAATTGACTGGTCTGATGAACACAGGATGGCTGAGCAGTGATAGTTGTACATTTCCATCACTCGTTGTGTTGATTTCATCATGTCCATTAGGTGATGTTTTTTCACTATAGAATCATATTGCAAATGCACGTGCATTGTTGTGCAACTGGTAACCCAAAAATAAAAATATGGTTGTAAATGCATTTACCGGTCATTCTGATATTAATGCCCGCTATGGGAACACAGGATGGCCGGGCAGTGATAGTTGTACATTTCCATCACTCGTTGTGTTGATTTCATCATGTCCATTAGGTGATGTTTTTACACTATAGAATCATATTGCAAGTGCGCGCGCATTTGCAATATGTTTCAATGTGCATTTACCATATGAAATTTGACATGCTCAAAAATGCAAAATTGACTGGTCTGATGGACACAGGATGGCCGAGCAGTGATAGTTGTACATTTCCATCACTCGTTGTGTTGATTTCATCATGTCCATTAGGTGATGTTTTTACACTATAGAATCATATTGCAAGTGCGCGCGCATTTGCAATATGTTTCAATGTGCATTTACCATATGAAATTTGACATGCTCAAAAATGCAAAATTGACTGGTCTGATGAACACAGGATGGCTGAGCAGTGATAGTTGTACATTTCCATCACTCGTTGTGTTGATTTCATCATGTCCATTTGTTTATGTTTTCTCACTTTTGCAAAGTCACTGTGCATTTGCAATATGGTTCAATGGGCAGGTACCATCACGAATTTGTCATGCTATAAAAATCCTGCAGGAATGTGAAATTGACTGGCCTGATGAACACAGGATGGCCTGGCAGTGATAGTTGTTCCTTTCCATCACTCGTTGTGTTGATTTCATCATGTCCATTAGGTGATGTTTTTTCACTATAGAATCATATTGCAAATGCACGTGCATTGTTGTGCAACTGGTAACCCAAAAATAAAAATATGGTTGTAAATGCATTTACCGGTCATTCTGATATTAATGCTCGCTATGGGAACACAGGATGGCCGGGCAGTGATAGTTGTACATTTCCATCACTCGTTGTGTTGATTTCATCATGTCCATTAGGTGATGTTTTTACACTATAGAATCATATTGCAAGTGCGCGCGCATTTGCAATATGTTTCAATGTGCATTTACCATATGAAATTTGACATGCTCAAAAATGCAAAATTGACTGGTCTGATGGACACAGGATGGCCGAGCAGTGATAGTTGTACATTTCCATCACTCGTTGTGTTGATTTCATCATGTCCATTAGGTGATGTTTTTCACTATAGAATCATATTGCAAATGCACGTGCATTGTTGTGCAACTGGTAACCCAAAAATAAAAATATGGTTGTAAATGCATTTACCGGTCATTCTGATATTAATGCTCGCTATGGGAACACAGGATGGCCGGGCAGTGATAGTTGTACATTTCCATCACTCGTTGTGTTGATTTCATCATGTCCATTAGGTGATGTTTTTACACTATAGAATCATATTGCAAGTGCGCGCGCATTTGCAATATGTTTCAATGTGCATTTACCATATGAAATTTGACATGCTCAAAAATGCAAAATTGACTGGTCTGATGGACACAGGATGGCCGAGCAGTGATAGTTGTACATTTCCATCACTCGTTGTGTTGATTTCATCATGTCCATTAGGTGATGTTTTTTCACTATAGAATCATATTGCAAATGCACGTGCATTGTTGTGCAACTGGTAACCCAAAAATAAAAATATGCTTGTAAATGCATTTACCGGTCATTCTGATATTAATGCTCGCTATGGGAACACAGGATGGCCGGGCAGTGATAGTTGTACATTTCCATCACTCGTTGTGTTGATTTCATCATGTCCATTAGGTGATGTTTTTACACTATAGAATCATATTGCAAGTGCGCGCGCATTTGCAATATGTTTCAATGTGCATTTACCATATGAAATTTGACATGCTCAAAAATGCAAAATTGACTGGTCTGATGGACACAGGATGGCCGAGCAGTGATAGTTGTACATTTCCATCACTCGTTGTGTTGATTTCATCATGTCCATTAGGTGATGTTTTTTCACTATAGAATCATATTGCAAATGCACGTGCATTGTTGTGCAACTGGTAACCCAAAAATAAAAATATGCTTGTAAATGCATTTACCGGTCATTCTGATATTAATGCTCGCTATGGGAACACAGGATGGCCGGGCAGTGATAGTTGTACATTTCCATCACTCGTTGTGTTGATTTCATCATGTCCATTAGGTGATGTTTTTACACTATAGAATCATATTGCAAGTGCGCGCGCATTTGCAATATGTTTCAATGTGCATTTACCATATGAAATTTGACATGCTCAAAAATGCTAAATTGACTGGTCTGATGAACACAGGATGGCTGAGCAGTGATAGTTGTACATTTCCATCACTCGTTGTGTTGATTTCATCATGTCCATTTGTTTATGTTTTCTCACTTTTGCAAAGTCACTGTGCATTTGCAATATGGTTCAATGGGCAGGTACCATCACGAATTTGTCATGCTATAAAAATCCTGCAGGAATGTGAAATTGACTGGCCCGATGAACTCGGGATAGCTGGGCAGTGATTCTGGTTCATCTCCATGGCTCGTTAGGGTTGATTTCAGAATGTCACTTTTGGTGATGGTCCCTCTCCGTTTAAACATATTGCTAATGTACAAAAGTCAACTAGCAAGTCAGTGTCCACCAGTCAATTAGATGTCATTCTGACACCAAACTGATACCAATTGACACCAAACCCACTTTTTCCAACTCATTTAGAAGCCAACTATCACATATGTCAGAGCAGGCCCATAATTCACAGCGCCATTAGTTTAAAACATAATAAAAACGTAAAACACATAGTTACGTTCTAGCTGCGGGTCCAGGTCAGACATTATGTGAAGGCCTATGTGAGGCGACCCCGAATCCCGAGTTTCGGCTCGATAGGTCCTTCGGTGCCCGAGTAAAACCCTAATTGGTGCTGAAAATCCATTTTTTCAATGCCTTGCTATGGGGTCCTTGAATGAGCTATCGGACCGAAACGTTGGGGTCCGTCTCTATGGCCCGAGCCGGTTTCAATGCACCTAGTCTTGTGTCTCTGAGACTTTTCTAAATGTCGCCATTTTCGTAATGGTCAAAATGAATTGAAGACATTGCAAATGTACGAGGCTATTTCTCGGTCCGAGAACCTTCTAGAGCCACCTAACTCACCACGCACTATCGACCCGAGGCCTAGAACAGGTTTCTAAAGTTTCGGAACTCTAGGTCTGACGGTTCTTTTAGCTCGAACAAAGCTAACTATTGGAGGCACTGTCTGTCTCTACAAACCCCAATACGTCCCTCCTTCCAAGTTGTGTGTCTGTGTGATTTAGTTTTCCTTTGAAATTTTATGGGAAAAATGACTGATTGACAGTTCATGGGGGTTGCCTAATCACACATATGAAGTTTTGGACAGATCTGACTTTTTTAACCCCTCGAAACAGCCCCTGAGACACCAATTAAGGCACTTCCGGTTGTCACAGGAAGCTATAAGTCAACACATATCCTCACTGGGCTATGATTTTACAGAATCCTGAGTTTTAAGTCCTTACGTTAAGAATTGACTGATTTACACAGGGTTGAATGCACTATGTCTATCAAACTGCAGGCAGGTAATGGAAAAACACTTTTAGGGTGATTTTAACCACTTCCGGTTGGTCCAGGAAGCTTAGAATCAACACAGGTAGACCTCATACTGGCCTGATGGACTGTTACCAAAGACAGGTTCATACGGCATTCATAACCCATATAGACTTCAGGTTGAATTTAGGGGTAAAGGCAATGTATTCCTATGGGGAGAGAAATCAATGCAAACTTTTTGAAGTAAACACCATCTTTTAACTATTAAGGGTTAATGCCACACTGTCAACGTTAGGCTTGCACGGATTGGAAGGACCTTAGGAACATACCTGAGGTCGAATTGTGCTTCTCACCCTAACGGTTCTCTCACTGTCACCCAAAAGCAAATGACGTTGTGGGGCAGGCTTCATTTTGGGCCTACTTTTCTAATGGTCGCTGCGCTCAGACCGAGCGAGCTACGGTCAAGCGGGATATCTCGTTGAACTCGGCACGGCCTAGAGATTATTATGTTTATGCCATTGCCTGCTCTCTGTGTCTTTGAGAACCGCACTTTTCACTCCATCCTTGCTGTGTGTGCGTGTGAGAGATTTTCTTTGACATCTGTTGGGAGAAATGACTGATTTACAGTTCACGAGGGTTACCTAGTCACACATATGAAGTTTTGAAAAGATCTGACCTTTTTAACCCATGGAAACTGCCACTGTGACACCATTAAAGGCACTTCCGGTTGGCACAGGAAGCTATAAATAAACTCATATCATGATTGGGGTATGCCTTTACAGAATCCCGAGTTTTAAGTCTTTACGTTAAGAACTGAGTTATTTACGGAGGGTTTAGTGAGTGTGTGTTATTTCAGAAAATCATAGAAAATCACAGAAATCTCGCAGAGCTCCGCAGCACACTTTAAAAAGATTCGTAAGAACAACCTGCAACTGGATCTGTAACCGTTGAAAAAAAAAAAACACCTATCCGTGAACATCACCAAGGTGTCGTTGTACGATTTCTCTTAAATGACGATAGATAAATGGCTGGTTCTTTTTTATTGACACCGGAGGCTCCTTGACTTTGACGTGAAGTGGAAAAATAATTTCTCTATTTTCATTTTGGACCTTTAATCCCAGATAAATGGCCATAACTCAAAAACCGTTGAGGCCTAGACGCCATCTTGTTCGGGGCCAACTGCCCATTATGCCGCCCCTACGCTCACCGAGTTTCGGCTTCTAAATATTTTCAGTTTTCGAGATAAGGCCCCGTCGTGAATCGTGATGTTTTGTAGCAATAGCCATATGATTGCTTATGCCCTCTTGTGGGAATTTCCGGGACATGGGAAAAATGACATAAATCTTATTATTTTTGTAAAACGGAAACCGAATGTCCGACAACGTTCATTTGATGACTTCCTGGTAGGTCCGGCCCTGCCGCTCGGCCCGACGCCGTCCGCGAATTTTACAAACGATTTCGGACGTCTAGTAAGGGACCGTACATTTGCAATATGGACTTTCTCACTAACCATACAGGTACTGCCGAATTCTTCCCTTAAGGTATGGACGGCTCACCTCTCACAGTGCTGGGCGACTTTAACCTCCCCACATCTACCTTTGACTCATTCCTCTCTGCCTCCTTCTTTCCACTCCTCTCCTCTTTTGACCTCACCCTCTCACCTTCCCCCCCTACTCACAAGGCAGGCAATACGCTCGACCTCATCTTTACTAGATGCTGTTCTTCCACTAACCTCATTGCAACTCCCCTCCAAGTCTCCGACCACTACCTTGTATCCTTTTCCCTCTCGCTCTCATCCAACACCTCCCACACTGCCCCTACTCGGATGGTATCGCGCCGTCCCAACCTTCGCTCTCTCTCCCCCGCTACTCTCTCCTCTTCCATCCTATCATCTCTTCCCTCTGCTCAAACCTTCTCCAACCTATCTCCTGATTCTGCCTCCTCAACCCTCCTCTCCTCCCTTTCTGCATCCTTTGACTCTCTATGTCCCCTATCCTCCAGGCCAGCTCGGTCCTCCCCTCCCGCCCCGTGGCTCGACGACTCATTGTGAGCTCACAGAACAGGGCTCCGGGCAGCCGAGCGGAAATGGAGGAAAACTCGCCTCCCTGCGGACCTGGCATCCTTTCACTCCCTCCTCTCTACATTTTCCTCCTCTGTCTCTGCTGCTAAAGCCATTTTCTACCACTCTAAATTCCAAGCATCTGCCTCTAACCCTAGGAAGCTCTTTGCCACCTTCCCCTCCCTCCTGAATCCTCCTCCCCCCTCCTCCCTCTCTGCAGATGACTTCGTCAACCATTTTGAAAAGAAGGTCGACGACATCCGATCCTCGTTTGCTAAGTCAAACGGCACCGCTGGTTCTGCTCACACTGCCCTACCCTGTGCTCTGACCTCTTTCTCCCCTCTCTCTCCAGATGAAATCTCGCGTCTTGTGACGGCCGGCCGCCCAACAACCTGCCCGCTTGACCCTATCCCCTCCTCTCTTCTCCAGACCATTTCCGGAGACCTTCTCCCTTACCTCACCTCGCTCATCAACTCATCCCTGACCGCTGGCTACGTCCCTTCCGCCTTCAAGAGAGCGAGAGTTGCACCCCTTCTGAAAAAACCTACACTCGATCCCTCCGATGTCAACAACTACAGACCAGTATCCCTTCTTTCTTTTCTCTCCAAAACTCTTGAACGTGCCGTCCTTGGCCAGTTCTCCCGCTATCTCTCTCTGAATGACCTTCTTGATCCAAATCAGTCAGCTTTCAAGACTAGTCATTCAACTGAGACTGCTCTTCTCTGTATCACGGAGGCGCTCCGCACTGCTAAAGCTAACTCTCTCTCCTCTGCTCTCATCCTTCTAGACCTATCGGCTGCCTTCGATACTGTGAACCATCAGATCCTCCTCTCCACCCTCTCCGGGTTGGGCATCTCCGGCGCGGCCCACGCTTGGATTGCGTCCTACCTGACAGGTCGCTCCTACCAGGTGGCGTGGCGAGAATCTGTCTCCTCACCATGCGCTCTCACCACTGGTGTCCCCAGGGCTCTGTTCTAGGCCTTCTCCTATTCTCGCTATACACCAAGTCACTTGGCTCTGTCATAACCTCACATGGTCTCTCCTATCATTGCTATGCAGACGACACACAATTAATCTTCTCCTTTCCCCCTTCTGATGACCAGGTGGCGAATCGCATCTCTGCATGTCTGGCAGACATATCAGTGTGGATGACGGATCACCACCTCAAGCTGAACCTCGGCAAGACGGAGCTGCTCTTCCTCCCGGGAAGGACTGCCCGTTCCATGATCTCGCCATCACGGTTGACAACTCCATTGTGTCCTCCTCCCAGAGCGCTAAGAACCTTGGCGTGATCCTGGACAACACCCTGTCGTTCTCAACTAACATCA
>NW_026283918.1:65000-72576 GCF_023373465.1 Oncorhynchus keta
ACTACTGTAGTCATGACATCACATGCAGTTTCTCAGCCAAGTTTCTCAGTAGAGTTTCTCAGTAGAGTTTCTCAGTAGAGTTTCTCAGTAGAGTCTCTCAGCCGAGATTCTCAGTAGAGTTTCTCAGTAGAGTCTCTCAGCCGAGTTTCTCAGTAGAGTCTCTCAGTAGAGTCTCTCAGTAGAGTTTCTCAGCCGAGTTTCTCAGTAGAGTTTCTCAGTAGAGTTTCTCAGTAGAGTCTCTCAGCCGAGTTTCTCAGTAGAGTTTCTCAGTAGAGTAGAGTTTCTCAGTAGAGTTTCTCAGTAGAGTTTCTCAGTAGAATTTATCAGCAGAGTAGAGTTTCTCAGTAGGATTTCTCAGCAGAGTTTCTCAGTAGAGTTTCTCAGTAGAGTTTCTCAGTAGAATTTCTCAGCAGAGTTTCTCAGTAGAGTTTCTCAGTAGAGTCTCTCAGTAGAGTTTCTCAGCAGAGTTTCTCAGTAGAGTTTCTCAGTAGAGTTTCTCAGTTGAGTTTCTCAGTAGAGTTTCTCAGTAGAGTAGAGTTTCTCAGTAGAGTTTCTCAGTAGATTTTCTCAGCAGAGTTTCTCAGCCGAGTTTCTCAGTAGAGTTTCTCAGTAGACTAGAGTTTCTCAGTAGAGTTTCTCAGTAGAGTTTCTCAGTAGAGTAGAGTTTCTCAGTAGAGTTTCTCAGTAGAGTTTCTCAGTAGAGTAGAGTTTCTCACTAGAGTTTCTCACTAGAGTTTCTCACTAGAGTCTCTCAGTCGGGTTTCTCAGTAGAGTCTCTCAGTAGAGTCTCTCAGTAGAGTTTCTCAGCCGAGTTTGTCAGTAGAGTTTCTCAGTAGAGTAGAGTTTATCAGCAGAGTTTCTCAGTAGAGTTTCTCAGTAGAGTGTCTCTGTAGAGTAGAGTTTCTCAGTAGAGTAGTGTTTCTCAGTAGAGTTTCTCAGTAGAGTTTCTCAGTAGAGTAGAGTTTCTCAGTAGAGTTTCTCAGTAGAGTTTCTCAGCAGAGTTTCTCAGTAGAGTTTCTCAGTAGAGTTTCTCAGTAGAGTTTCTCAGTAGTCTCTCAGCCGAGTTTCTCAGTAGAGTTTCTCAGTAAAGTAGAGTTTCTCAGTCGAGTAGAGTTTCTCAGTAAAGTTTCTCAGCAGAGTTTCTCAGTAGGGTTTCTCAGTAGAGTTTATCAGTAGAGTTTCTCAGTAGAGTTTCTCCGCAGAGTTTCTCAGTAGAGTTTCTCAGTAGAGTTTCTCCGCCAAGTTTCTCAGTGGAGTTTCTCAGTAGAGTTTCTCAGTAGAGTTTCTCAGTAGAGTTTCTCAGTAGGGTTTCTCAGTGGAGTTTCTCAGTAGTCTTCCAGCCGAGTTTCTCAGTAGCGTTTCTCAGTAGAGTCTATCAGTAGAGTTCCTCAGTAGAGTTTCTCAGTAGAGTTTCTCCACAGAGTTTCTCAGTAGAGTTTCTCAGTAGAGTTTCTCAGCCGAGTTCCTCAGTAGAGTTTCTCAGCAGAGTTTCTCAGTAGAGTCTATCAGTAGAGTTTCTCAGTAGAGTTTCTCAGCCGAGTTCCTCAGTGGAGTTTCTCAGTAGAGTTTCTCAGTAGAGTTTCTCAGTAGAGTATATCAGTAGAGTTTCTCAGTAGAGTTTCTCAGTAGAGTTTCTCAGCCGAGTTCCTCAGTAGAGTTTCTCAGCAGAGTTTCTCAGTAGAGTAGTGTTTCTCAGTAGAGTTTCTCAGTAGAGTTTCTCTGTAGAGTAGAGTTTCTCTGTAGAGTAGAGTTTCTCAGTAGAGTTTCTCAGTAGAGTCTATCAGTAGAGTTTCTCAGTAGAGTTTCTCAGCCGAGTTCCTCAGTAGAGTTTCTCAGCAGAGTTTCTCAGTAGAGTTTCTCAGTAGAGTTTCTCTGTAGAGTAGAGTTTCTCTGTAGAGTAGAGTTTCTCAGTAGAGTTTCTCAGTAGAGTCTCTCGGTAGAGTTTCTCAGTAGAGTTTCTCAGTAGAGTTTCTCAGTAGAGTTTATCAGTAGAGTTTCTCAGTAGAGTTTCTCAGTAGAGTTTCTCAGCCGAGTTCCTCAGTAGAGTTTCTCAGCAGAGTTTCTCAGTAGTCTCTCAGCCGAGTTTCTCAGTAGAGTTTCTCAGTAGAGTGTCTCTGTAGAGTAGAGTTTCTCAGTAGAGTAGTGTTTCTCAGTAGAGTTTCTCAGTAGAGTTTCTCAGTAGAGTAGAGTTTCTCAGTAGAGTTTCTCAGTAGAGTTTCTCAGCAGAGTTTCTCAGTAGAGTTTCTCAGTAGAGTTTCTCAGTAGTCTCTCAGCCGAGTTTCTCAGTAGAGTTTCTCAGTAGAGTTTCTCAGTAGAGTTTCTCAGTAAAGTAGAGTTTCTCAGTCGAGTAGAGTTTCTCAGTAAAGTTTCTCAGCAGAGTTTCTCAGTAGGGTTTCTCAGTAGAGTTTATCAGTAGAGTTTCTCAGTAGAGTTTCTCCGCAGAGTTTCTCAGTAGAGTTTCTCAGTAGAGTTTCTCCGCCAAGTTTCTCAGTGGAGTTTCTCAGTAGAGTTTCTCAGTAGAGTTTCTCAGTAGAGTTTCTCAGTAGGGTTTCTCAGTGGAGTTTCTCAGTAGTCTTCCAGCCGAGTTTCTCAGTAGCGTTTCTCAGTAGAGTCTATCAGTAGAGTTCCTCAGTAGAGTTTCTCAGTAGAGTTTCTCCACAGAGTTTCTCAGTAGAGTTTCTCAGTAGAGTTTCTCAGCCGAGTTCCTCAGTAGAGTTTCTCAGCAGAGTTTCTCAGTAGAGTCTATCAGTAGAGTTTCTCAGTAGAGTTTCTCAGCCGAGTTCCTCAGTGGAGTTTCTCAGTAGAGTTTCTCAGTAGAGTTTCTCAGTAGAGTTTCTCAGTAGAGTATATCAGTAGAGTTTCTCAGTAGAGTTTCTCAGTAGAGTTTCTCAGCCGAGTTCCTCAGTAGAGTTTCTCAGCAGAGTTTCTCAGTAGAGTAGTGTTTCTCAGTAGAGTTTCTCAGTAGAGTTTCTCTGTAGAGTAGAGTTTCTCTGTAGAGTAGAGTTTCTCAGTAGAGTTTCTCAGTAGAGTCTATCAGTAGAGTTTCTCAGTAGAGTTTCTCAGCCGAGTTCCTCAGTAGAGTTTCTCAGCAGAGTTTCTCAGTAGAGTTTCTCAGTAGAGTTTCTCTGTAGAGTAGAGTTTCTCTGTAGAGTAGAGTTTCTCAGTAGAGTTTCTCAGTAGAGTCTCTCGGTAGAGTTTCTCAGTAGAGTTTCTCAGTAGAGTTTCTCAGTAGAGTTTATCAGTAGAGTTTCTCAGTAGAGTTTCTCAGTAGAGTTTCTCAGCCGAGTTCCTCAGTAGAGTTTCTCAGCAGAGTTTCTCAGTAGAGTCTATCAGTAGAGTTTCTCAGTAGAGTTTCTCAGCCGAGTTCCTCAGTGGAGTTTCTCAGTAGAGTTTCTCAGTAGAGTTTATCAGTAGAGTTTCTCAGTAGAGTTTCTCAGTAGAGTTTCTCAGTAGAGTTTCTCAGTAGAGTTTCTCAGTAGAGTCTATCAGTAGAGTTTCTCAGTAGAGTTTCTCAGTAGAGTTTCTCAGTAGAGTTTCTCAGCCGAGTTCCTCAGTAGAGTTTCTCAGCAGAGTTTCTCAGTAGAGTCTATCAGTAGAGTTTCTCAGTAGAGTTTCTCAGCCGAGTTCCTCAGTGGAGTTTCTCAGTAGAGTTTCTCAGTAGAGTTTCTCAGTAGAGTATATCAGTAGAGTTTCTCAGTAGAGTTTCTCAGTAGAGTTTCTCAGCCGAGTTCCTCAGTAGAGTTTCTCAGCAGAGTTTCTCAGTAGAGTAGTGTTTCTCAGTAGAGTTTCTCAGTAGAGTTTCTCTGTAGAGTAGAGTTTCTCTGTAGAGTAGAGTTTCTCAGTAGAGTTTCTCAGTAGAGTCTATCAGTAGAGTTTCTCAGTAGAGTTTCTCAGCCGAGTTCCTCAGTAGAGTTTCTCAGCAGAGTTTCTCAGTAGAGTTTCTCAGTAGAGTTTCTCTGTAGAGTAGAGTTTCTCTGTAGAGTAGAGTTTCTCAGTAGAGTTTCTCAGTAGAGTCTCTCGGTAGAGTTTCTCAGTAGAGTTTCTCAGTAGAGTTTCTCAGTAGAGTTTATCAGTAGAGTTTCTCAGTAGAGTTTCTCAGTAGAGTTTCTCAGCCGAGTTCCTCAGTAGAGTTTCTCAGCAGAGTTTCTCAGTAGTCTCTCAGCCGAGTTTCTCAGTAGAGTTTCTCAGTAGAGTGTCTCTGTAGAGTAGAGTTTCTCAGTAGAGTAGTGTTTCTCAGTAGAGTTTCTCAGTAGAGTTTCTCAGTAGAGTAGAGTTTCTCAGTAGAGTTTCTCAGTAGAGTTTCTCAGCAGAGTTTCTCAGTAGAGTTTCTCAGTAGAGTTTCTCAGTAGAGTTTCTCAGTAGTCTCTCAGCCGAGTTTCTCAGTAGAGTTTCTCAGTAGAGTTTCTCAGTAGAGTTTCTCAGTAAAGTAGAGTTTCTCAGTCGAGTAGAGTTTCTCAGTAAAGTTTCTCAGCAGAGTTTCTCAGTAGGGTTTCTCAGTAGAGTTTATCAGTAGAGTTTCTCAGTAGAGTTTCTCCGCAGAGTTTCTCAGTAGAGTTTCTCAGTAGAGTTTCTCCGCCAAGTTTCTCAGTGGAGTTTCTCAGTAGAGTTTCTCAGTAGAGTTTCTCAGTAGAGTTTCTCAGTAGGGTTTCTCAGTGGAGTTTCTCAGTAGTCTTCCAGCCGAGTTTCTCAGTAGCGTTTCTCAGTAGAGTCTATCAGTAGAGTTCCTCAGTAGAGTTTCTCAGTAGAGTTTCTCCACAGAGTTTCTCAGTAGAGTTTCTCAGTAGAGTTTCTCAGCCGAGTTCCTCAGTAGAGTTTCTCAGCAGAGTTTCTCAGTAGAGTCTATCAGTAGAGTTTCTCAGTAGAGTTTCTCAGCCGAGTTCCTCAGTGGAGTTTCTCAGTAGAGTTTCTCAGTAGAGTTTCTCAGTAGAGTTTCTCAGTAGAGTATATCAGTAGAGTTTCTCAGTAGAGTTTCTCAGTAGAGTTTCTCAGCCGAGTTCCTCAGTAGAGTTTCTCAGCAGAGTTTCTCAGTAGAGTAGTGTTTCTCAGTAGAGTTTCTCAGTAGAGTTTCTCTGTAGAGTAGAGTTTCTCTGTAGAGTAGAGTTTCTCAGTAGAGTTTCTCAGTAGAGTCTATCAGTAGAGTTTCTCAGTAGAGTTTCTCAGCCGAGTTCCTCAGTAGAGTTTCTCAGCAGAGTTTCTCAGTAGAGTTTCTCAGTAGAGTTTCTCTGTAGAGTAGAGTTTCTCTGTAGAGTAGAGTTTCTCAGTAGAGTTTCTCAGTAGAGTCTCTCGGTAGAGTTTCTCAGTAGAGTTTCTCAGTAGAGTTTCTCAGTAGAGTTTATCAGTAGAGTTTCTCAGTAGAGTTTCTCAGTAGAGTTTCTCAGCCGAGTTCCTCAGTAGAGTTTCTCAGCAGAGTTTCTCAGTAGAGTCTATCAGTAGAGTTTCTCAGTAGAGTTTCTCAGCCGAGTTCCTCAGTGGAGTTTCTCAGTAGAGTTTCTCAGTAGAGTTTATCAGTAGAGTTTCTCAGTAGAGTTTCTCAGTAGAGTTTCTCAGTAGAGTTTCTCAGTAGAGTTTCTCAGTAGAGTCTATCAGTAGAGTTTCTCAGTAGAGTTTCTCAGTAGAGTTTCTCAGCCGAGTTCCTCAGTAGAGTTTCTCAACAGAGTTTCTCAGTAGAGTTTCTCCGCAGAGTTTCTCAGTAGAGTTTCTCAGTAGAGTTTCTCAGTAGAGTTTCTCAGTAGAGTCTATCAGCAGAGTTTCTCAGTAGAGTCTGTCAGTAGAGTTTCTCAGTAGAGTTTCTCAGCCGAGTTTCTCAGTAGACTTTCTCAGTAGAGTTTCTCAGTAGAGTTTCTCAGCAGAGTTTCTCAGTAGAGTTCCTTAGTAGAGTCTATCAGTAGAGTTTCTCAGCAGAGTTCCTCAGTAGAGTTTCTCAGCAGAGTTTCTCAGTAGAGTCTATCAGTAGAGTTCCTCAGCAGAGTTTCTCAGCAGAGTTCCTCAGTAGAGTTTCTCAGCAGAGTTTCTCAGTAGGCAGTCTGTTTACAAAGCATTGATTTGAGTAACTAAGTCCTATGTGAATTCTTTGGGTTTCGTAAGGGAAGGATGGTGGAATCACAGCGAGAACCTGGTTCAAAGGTCATCATTTGGACTGAACTTGTTCGGTTGGTGTTCGACTCTCTTTGGGTCATCAGAATTTATTGGTTCTGATAAGGCAATACGTATGTGACGCATGACCCATTTAGGACATGTTGATTATCTCTGTACCTGTCTATATATCTTCTCTCTCTCCATGTTGATGATCATCTCTGTACCTGTCAATACCTAATCATCTCTGTACCTGGACCCTATTCCATTATTTAGTGCCCTACTTTAGACCCTATTCCATATTTTAGTGCCCTACTTTAGACCCTATTCCATATTTTAGTGCACTACTTTAGACCCTATTCCATTTTTTGGTGCACTACTTTAGACCCTATTCCATTATTTAGTGCACTACGTTAGACCCTATTCCATATTTTAGTGCCCTACTTTAGACCCTATTCCATATTTTAGTGCCCTACTTTAGACCCTATTCCATATTTTAGTGCCCTACTTTAGACCCTATTCCATATTTTAGTGCCCTACTTTAGACCCTATTCCATATTTTAGTGCCCTACTTTAGACCCTATTCCATATTTTAGTGCCCTACTTTAGACCCTATTCCATATTTTAGTGCCCTACTTTAGACCCTATTCCATATTTTAGTGCCCTACTTTAGACCCTATTCCATATTTTAGTGCCCTACTTTAGACCCTATTCCATATTTTAGTGCACTACTTTAGACCCTATTCCATTTTTTGGTGCACTACTTTAGACCCTATTCCATTATTTAGTGCCCTACTTTAGACCCTATTTCATTATTTAGTGCACTACTTTAGACCCTATTCCATTTTTTGGTGCACTACTTTAGACCCTATTCCATTTTTTGGTGCACTACTTTAAACCCTATTCCATTATTTAGTGCACTACTTTAGACCCTTTTCCCTTTTTTTTCGTCCGCTACTTTTAACTTGAGGCGCTGCTCAAAAGTATTGCACTATAGGGAATAGGGAGCCCTTTGGGAGGTATCCTGTGAGTGGTTCACCCCCCTCTCAGCTGCTCTAGCTCAGCCTATTAGACAGCACTTAGCCTCAGGGGTAGGGGGGGGGGGAACCAACTGAACAGGGGAAAGGCTTGACTGTACCCTGCACCTTTCAAGAACATTTTAACAACTCTGCTACCCTACCTCTACTCTGTTGAGGGCTGTTACCATGTCAACTGTTAGCTGGAGAGAAAAGAGAGGGAGAGAGAATAAATACAAAGAGGAAAATAGAGGGTTATTAATGAAAAGAGAAAAAGAATGAGAGATAGACACTGAGAGAGAGAGAGAGAGAACGAGAGAGAGAGAGAGAGACAAAGAGACAGAGAGAGCGAGAGAGAGAGGGAGAGAGAGACAGAGACAGAGAGAGAGAGATAAAAAGGGGGAGATAGGAACTGAGAGAGAGAGAGAGAGAGAGAGAGAGAGAGAGAGAGAGAGAGAGAATAAAAGGGGGAGATAGGAACTGAAAGA
>NW_026283919.1:0-2500 GCF_023373465.1 Oncorhynchus keta
ATACAGGGTGTACCAGTACAGAGTCAATGTGGAGGCTCTATACAGGGGTACCGGTACAGAGTGTGTGGAGGCTATATACAGGGGTACCGGTACAGAGTCAATGTGGAGGCTATATACAGGGGTACCGGTACAGAGTCAATGTGGAGGCTATATACAGGGGTACCGGTACAGAGTCAATATGGAGGCTATATACAGGGTGTACCGGTACAGAGTCAATATGGAGGCTATATACAGGGTGTACCAGTACAGAGTCAATGTGGAGGCTATATACAGGGGGTACCGGTACAGAGTCAATGTGGAGGCTATATACAGGGGTACCGGTACAGAGTCAATGTGGAGGCTATATACAGGGTGTACGGTACAGAGTCAATATGGAGGCTATATACAGGGTGTACCGGTACAGAGTCAATGTGGAGGCTATGTACAGGGAGTACCAGTACAGAGTCAATGTGGAGGCTCTATACAGGGGTACCGGTACAGAGTCAATGTGGAGGCTATATACAGGGGTACCGGTACAGAGTCAATGTGGAGGCTATATACAGGGGTTACCTGTACAGAGTCAATGTGGAGGCTATATACAGGGGGTACCAATGTGGAGTACAGAGTCAATGTGGAGACTATATACAGGGGTACCTGTACAGAGTCAATGTGGAGACTATATACAGGGGTACCGGTACAGAGTCAATGTGGATGCTATATACAGGGGTTACCGGTACAGAGTCAATGTGGGGGCTATATACAGGGGTACTGGTACAGAGTCAATGTGGATGCTATATACAGGGGGTTACCGGTACAGAGTCAATGTGGAGGCTATATACAGGGGTACTGGTAAGAGTCAATGTGGTCCAGGGGCCTGTTATATACAGGCCTGGAGTCTAAAGTACTGGGTACAGAGTCAATGTGGAGGGGCCTGGCTATAGAGCCCTACAGCCCTGGGTCCAGGGGCCTGTTGTCTAAAGTAGAGCCCTGGGTCCAGGGGCCTGTTGTCAGAGCTCTGGGTCCTGGGGCCTGTTGTCTAAAGTAGAGCCCTGGGAGGGGCCTGTTGCTATAGAGCCCTGGGTCCAGGGGCCTGTTGTCTAAATAGAGCCCTGGGTCCAGGGGAGTCTAAAGTAGAGCCCTGGGTCCAGGGGCCTGTTGTCTAAAGTAGAGCCCCAGGGGCCTGTTGGTAGAGCCCTGGGTCCAGGGGCCTGTTGTCTAAAGTAGAGCCCTGGGTCCAGGGGCCTGTTGTCTAAAGTAGAGCCCTGGGTCCAGGGGCCTGTTGTCTAAAGTAGAGCCCTGGGTCCAGGGGCCTGTTGTCTAAAGTAGAGCCCTGGGTCCAGGGGCCTGTTGTCTAAAGTAGAGCCCTGGGTCCAGGGGCCTGTTGTCTAAAGTAGAGCCCTGGGTCCAGGGGCCTGTTGTCTAAAGTAGAGCCCTGGGTCCAGGGGCCTGTTGTCTAAAGTAGAGCCCTGGGTCCAGGGGCCTGTTGTCTAAAGTAGAGCCCTGGGTCCAGGGGCCTGTTGTCTAAAGTAGAGCCCTGGGTCCAGGGGCCTGTTGTCTAAAGTAGAGCCCTGGGTCCAGGGGCCTGTTGTCTAAAGTAGAGCCCTGGGTCCAGGGGCCTGTTGTCTAAAGTAGAGCCCTGGGTCCAGGGGCCTGTTGTCTAAAGTAGAGCCCTGGGTCCAGGGGCCTGTTGTCTAAGTAGAGCCCTGGGTCCAGGGGCCTGTTGTCTAAAGTAGAGCCCTGGGTCCAGGGGCCTGTTGTCTAAAGTAGAGCCCTGGGCCCAGGGGCCTGTTGTCTAAAGTAGAGCCCTGGGCCCAGGGGCCTGTTGTCTAAAGTAGAGCCCTGGGCCCAGGGGCCTGTTGTCTAAAGTAGAGCTCCCTGTAGGGATTTGGTAGAGTCATTTGGGACACAGACTGAATGGTTATCTACTGATATTTAATGTTTAATGTTCCAGTGATTGAAGTTAATGATCAACGATGAATCATTTACAGTTCAACTCCGTTTGGTCCCCCATCACCACTATCTAAATGAATCAGACGTTAGTTTGGTCCCCCATCACCACTATCTAAATAGAATCAGACGTTAGTTTGGTCCCCCATCACCACTATCTAAATGAATCAGGCGTTAGTTTGGTCCCCAGCATCACTTTCACTATCTAAATGAATCAGACGTTAGTTTGGTCCCCATCACCACTATCTAAATGAATCAGGCGTTAGTTTGGTCCCCCATCACCACTATCTAAACGAATCAGACGTTAGTTTGGTCCCCCCATCACTTTCACTATCTAAATGAATCAGCGTTAGTTTGGTCCCCCATCACCACTATCTAAATGAATCAGACGTTAGTTTGGTCCCCCATCACCACTATCTAAATGAATCAGACGTTAGTTTGGTCCCCCATCACCACTATCTAAATGAATCAGGCGTTAGTTTGGTCCCCCATCACCACTATCTAAATGAATCAGACGTTAGTTTGGTCCCCCAGCACCACTATCTAAATGAATCAGACGTTAGTTTGGTCCCCC
>NW_026283919.1:7500-17500 GCF_023373465.1 Oncorhynchus keta
ATCATTAACCCTTGGCACTGTTATAATTACCTTATCATTACATACTTATTCTTTATAGTGACTCATTACCTTATCATTACATACTGTTACTTTACTCATTACCTTATCATTACATACTGTTACTTTACTCATTACCTTATCATTACATACTGTTACTTTACTCATTACCTTATCATTACATACTGTTACTTTACTCATTACCTTATCATTACATACTGTTACTTTACTCATTACCTTATCATTACATACTGTTACTTTACTCATTACCTTATCATTACATATTGTTACTTTACTCATTACCTTATCATTACATACTGTTACTTTACTCATTACCTTATCATTACATACTGTTACTTTACTCATTACCTTATCATTACATACTGTTACTTTACTCATTACCTTATCATTACATACTGTTACTTTACTCATTACCTTATCATTACATACTGTTACTTTACTCATTACCTTATCATTACATACTGTTACTTTACTCATTACCTTATCATTACATACTGTTACTCTACTCATTACCTTATCATTACATACTGTTACTTACTCATTACCTTATCATTACATACTGTTACTCTACTCATTACCTTATCATATTACATACTGTTACTTTACTCATTACCTTATCATTACATACTGTTACTTTACTCATTACCTTATCATTACATACTGTTACTTTACTCATTACCTTATCATTACATACTGTTACTTTACTCATTACCTTATCATTACATACTGTTACTTTACTCATTACCTTATCATTACATACTGTTACTTTACTCATTACCTTATCATTACATACTGTTACTTTACTCATTACCTTATCATTACATACTGTTACTTTACTCATTACCTTATCATTACATACTGTTACTTTACTCATTACCTTATCATTACATACTGTTACTTTACTCATTACCTTATCATTACATACTGTTACTTTACTCATTACCTTATCATTACATACTGTTACTTTACTCATTACCTTATCATTACATACTGTTACTTTACTCATTACCTTATCATTACATACTGTTACTTTACTCATTACCTTATCATTACATACTGTTACTTTACTCATTACCTTATCATTACATACTGTTACTTTACTCATTACCTTATCATTACATACTGTTACTTTACTCATTACCTTATCATTACATACTGTTACTTTACTCATTACCTTATCATTACATACTGTTACTTTACTCATTACCTTATCATTACATACTGTTACTTTACTCATTACCTTATCATTACATACTGTTACTTTACTCATTACCTTATCATTACATACTGTTACTCTACTCATTACCTTATCATTACATACTGTTACTTTACTCATTACCTTATCATTACATACTGTTACTCTGCTCATTACCTTATCATTACATACTGTTACTTTACTCATTACCTTATCATTACATACTGTTACTTTACTCATTACCTTATCATTACATACTGTTACTTTACTCATTACCTTATCATTACATACTGGTACTTTACTCATTACCTTATCATTACATACTGTTACTTTACTCATTACCTTATCATTACATACTGTTACTTTACTCATTACCTTATCATTACATACTGTTACTTTGCTCATTACCTTATCATTACATACTGTTACTCTGCTCATTACCTTATCATTACATACTGTTACTTTACTCATTACCTTATCATTACATACTGTTACTTTACTCATTACCTTATCATTACATACTGTTACTTACTCATTACCTTATCATTACATACTGTTACTTTACTCATTACCTTATCATTACATACTGTTACTTTACTCATTACCTTATCATTACATACTGTTACTTTACTCATTACCTTATCATTACATACTGTTACTTTACTCATTACCTTATCATTACATACTGTTACTTTACTCATTACCTTATCATTACATACTGTTACTTTACTCATTACTGTTATCATTACATACTGTTACTTTACTCATTACCTTATCATTACATACTGTTACCACTTTACTCATTACCTTATCATTACATACTGTTACTTTACTCATTACCTTATCATTACATACTGTTACTTTACTCATTACCTTATCTTACATACTGTTACTTTACTCATTACCTTATCATTACATACTGTTACTCTACTCATTACCTTATCATTACATACTGTTACTCATCTACTCATTACCTTATCATTACATACTGTTACTCTACTCATTACCTTATCATTACATACTGTTGTCTGTTACCATTACCTTATCATTACATACTGTTACTTTACTCATTACCTTATCATTACATACTGTTACTTTACTCATTACCTTATCATTACATACTGTTACCACTATGACTCATTACCTTATCATTACATACTGTTACTCTACTCATTACCTTATCATTACATACTGTTACTCTACTCATCTGTCTGTATCATTACATACTGTTACTTTACTCATTACCTTATCATTACATACTGTTACTTTACTCATTACCTTATCATTACATACTGTTACTTTACTCATTGTCTGTTATCATTGACTCATCTGTTACCACTATGACTCATCAGTCTGTCTGTTACCACTATGACTCATCTGTCTGTCTGTTACCACTATGACTCATCAGTCTGTCTGTTACCACTATGACTCATCTGTCTGTTACCACTATGACTCATCTGTCTGTTACCACTATGACTCATCAGTCTGTCTGTTACCACTATGACTCATCTGTCTGTTACCACTATGACTCATCTGTCTGTCTGTTACCACTATGACTCATGTGTCTGTTACCACTATGACTGTTCATCAGTCTGTCTGTTACCACTATGACTCATCTGTCTGTCTGTTACCACTGTGACTCATCAGTCTGTCTGTTACCACTATGACTCATCTGTCTGTTACCACTATGACTCATCTGTCTGTTACCACTATGACTCATCTGTCTGTCTGTTACCACTATGACTCATCAGTCTGTCTGTTACCACTGTGACTCATCTGTCTGTCTGTTACCACTATGACTCATCTGTCTGTTACCACTATGACTCATCTGTCTGTCTGTTACCACTATGACTCATCTGTCTGTCACCACTATGACTCATCTGTCTGTCTGTTACCACTGTGACTCATCTGTCTGTCTGTTACCACTATGACTCATCTGTCTGTTACCACTATGACTCATCTGTCTGTTACCACTATGACTCATCTGTCTGTTACCACTATGACTCATCTGTCTGTCTGTTACCACTATGACTCATCTGTCTGTCTGTTACCACTATGACTCATCTGTCTGTCTGTTACCACTATGACTCATCTGTCTGTTACCACTATGACTCATCTGTCTGTCTGTTACCACTATGACTCATCTGTCTGTCACCACTATGACTCATCTGTCTGTCTGTTACCACTGTGACTCATCTGTCTGTCTGTTACCACTATGACTCATCTGTCTGTTACCACTATGACTCATCTGTCTGTCTGTTACCACTATGACTCATCTGTCTGTTACATCACTATGACTCATCTGTCTGTCTGTCACCACTATGACTCATCTGTCTGTCTGTTACCACTATGACTCATCTGTCTGTTACCACTATGACTCATCTCCTCCACCCCTCCTCTCCTCCACCCCTCCTCTCCTCCATCCCTCCTCTCCTCCATCTCCCTCTCCTCCATCCCTCCTCTCCTCCATCCCTCCTCTCCTCCATCCCTCCTCTCCTCCATCCCTCCTCTCCTCCATCCCTCCTCTCCTCCACCCCTCCTCTCCTCCACCCCTCCTCTCCTCCATCCCTCCTCTCCTCCATCCCTCCTCTCCTGCATCCCTCCTCACCTCCATCTCTCCTCCTCTCCTCCATCCCTCCTCTCCTCCATCCCTCCTCTCCTCCATCCCTCCTCTCCTCCACTCCCTCCTCTCCTCCATCCCTCCTCTCCTCCATCCCTCCTCTCCTCCATCCCTCCTCTCTCCATCCCTCCTCTCCTCATCCACCCTCTCCTCTCCTCCATCCCTCTCTCTCCTCCATCCCTCCTCTCTCTCCATCCCTCCTCGCCTCCATCCCTCCTCTCCTCCATCCCTCCTCTCCTCCATCCCTCCTCTCCTCCATCCCTCCTCTCTCCTCCTCCTCCTCTCTCCTCCATCCCTCCTCTCCTCCATCCCTCCTCTCCTCCATCCCTCCTCGCCTCCATCCCTCCTCTCCTCCATCCCTCCTCTCCTCCATCCCTCCTCTCCCTCCACCCCTCCCTCTCCTCCTCCCCTCCTCTCCTCCATCCCTCCTCTCCTCCACCCCTCCTCTCCTCCACCCCTCCTCTCCTCCACCCCTCCTCTCCTCCATCCCTCCTCTCCTCCATCCCTCTCTCTCCTCCACCCCACCTCTCCTCCATCCTCCATCCCTCCTCTCCTCCATCCCTCCTCTCCTCCACCCCTCCTCTCCTCCATCCCTCCTCTCCTCCATCCCTCCTCTCCTCCATCCCTCCTCCCTCCTCCATCCCTCCTCTCCTCCACCCCTCCTCTCCTGCATCCCTCCTCTCCTCCATCCCTCCTCTCCTCCATCCCTCCTCTCCTCCATCCCTCCTCTCCTCCATCCTCCTCTCCTCCATCCCTCCTCTCCTCCATCCCTCCTCTCCTCCCTCCCTCCCTCTCCTCCATCCCTCCATCTCCTCTCATCTCCTCCTCTCCTCCCATCCCTCCTCTCCTCCATCTCTCCTCTCCTCCATCCCTCCTCTCCTCCATCCCTCCTCTCCTCCCATCCCTCCTCTCCTCCACCCCTCCTCTCTCCTCCACCCCTCCTCTCCTCCACCCCTCCTCTCCTCCATCTCCTCCTCCTCCTCCATCCCTCCTCTCCTCCATCCCTCCTCTCCTCCATCCCCTCATCTCCTCCACCTCCTCTCCTCCACCCCTCCTCTCCCTCCACCCCTCCTCTCCTCCATCCTCCTCTCCTCCATCCCTCCTCTCCTCCTCCTCCTCTCCTCCACCTCCTCTCCCTCCTCCACTCCATCCTCTCTCCTCCATCCCTCCTCCTCCATCCTCCTCTCCATCCCTCCTCTCCTCCATCCTCCTCTCCTCCTCCCCTCCCTCCCTCCTCCTCCTCCTCTCCATCCTCTCCATCCCTCCTCTCCTCCATCCCTCCTCTCCTCCATCCCTCCTCTCCTCCACCCCTCCTCTCCTCCTGTGTTCCTCCTCTCCTCCATCCCTCCCTCTCCTCCATCCCTCCTCTCCTCCATCCCTCCTCTCCTCCACCTCCTCCTCTCCTCCATCTCTCCATCCCTCCTCTCTTCTCCTCTCCTCCATCCCTCCTCTCCTTTCCTCCATCTCTCCATCCCTCCTCTCCTCCTCTCCTCCATCTCTCCATCCCTCCTCTCCTCCACCCCACCCCTCCTCTCCTCCACCCCTCCTCTCCTCCACCCCAACCCTCCGCTCCTTTACCTCTCCTCCATCCCTACATCCCTCCTCTCTTCCATCCCTTCTCTCCCTCCACCCCTCCTCTCCTCCACCAGACTTGTGTCCTGTGTTCCTAAAGAGGATAATCCCTTGAGAGCAGAGCAGCACTAATAACTCTAACACACAACACTAACACACACACACACACACACACACACACACACACACACACACACACACACACACACACACACACACACACACACACACACTAATAACTCACATTGATGCAACGCAGAAGGGTGACTAATCACTCTGCATACATACTAATTTACATAATTAATGCATAATCACCTCTGCTAAAGAAAGTTTTTTTTTCCAAGTTTGTTGTTGCTAGAGAACAAACACAGGTGTACTTTAGGTAAAGGTTGTGTTATCTTACCCTGAATCAGGATATAAACGAATAGGCTGTGGGTAATGTAGTTGTTATATGACTCTAAGTCAGGATATAAACTAATAGGTTGTGGGTAATGTAGTTGTTATATGACTCTAAGTCAGGATATAAACTAATAGGTTGTGGGTAATGTAGTTGTTATATGACTCTAAGTCAGGATATAAACTAATAGGCTGTGGGTAATGTAGTTGTTATATGACTCTAAGTCAGGATATAAACTAATAGGTTGTGGGTAATGTAGTTGTTATATGACTCTAAGTCAGGATATAAACTAATAGGTTGTGGGGGTAATGTAGATATAAACTAATAGGTTGTTATATGACTCTAAGTCAGTCACGATATAAACTAATAGGTTGTGGGTAATGTAGTTGTTATATGACCCTGAATCAGGATATAAACTAATAGGCTGTGGGTAATGTAGTTGTTATATGACTCTAAGTCAGGATATAAACTAATAGGTTGTGGGTAATGTAGTTGTTATATGACTCTAAGTCAGGATATAAACTAATAGGTTGTGGGTAATGTAGTTGTTATATGACTCTAAGTCAGGATATAAACTAATAGGTTGTGGGTAATGTAGTTGTTATATGACTCTAAGTCAGTCAGGATATAAACTAATAGGTTGTGGGTAATGTAGTTGTTATATGACCCTGAATCAGGATATAAACTAATAGGTTGTGGGTAATGTAGTTGTTATATGACTCTAAGTCAGGATATAAACTAATAGGTTGTGGGTAATGTAGTTGTTATAGGACTCTAAGTCAGGATATAAACTAATAGGCTGTGGGTAATGTAGTTGTTATATGACTCTAAGTCAGGATATAAACTAATAGGTTGTGGGTAATGTAGTTGTTATATGACTCTGAAGTCAGGATATAAACTAATAGGCTGTGGGTAATGTAGTTGTTATATGACTCTAAGTAAACTAATAGGTTGTGGGTAATGTAGTTGTTATATGACTCTAAGTCAGGATATAAACTAATAGGTTGTGGGTAATGTAGTTGGTTAGCTCAGTTGGTAGAGCATGGCGTTGTAACGCCAGGGTAGTATGATTCCCTGAATACAGGTTATATAAACTAATAGTTATATGACCCTGAATCAGGATATAAACTAATAGGTTTCTCAGTTGGTAGAGGGTAATGCACACATAGTTGTTATATGACATATATTATTATTATTATTATCTGAAGTCAGGATATAAACTAATAGGTTGTGGGTAATGTAGTTGTTATATGACCCTGAACAGGATATAAACTAATAGGTTGTGGGTAATGTAGTTGTTATATGACCCTGAATCAGGATATAAACTAATAGGTTGTGGGTAATGTAGTTGTTATATGACTCTAAGTCAGTCAGGATATAAACTAATAGGTTGTGGGTAATGATATAAACTAATAGGTTGTTATATAACTCTAAGTCAGGATATAAACTAATAGGTTGTGGGTAATGTAGTTGTTATAGGACTCTAAGTCAGTCAGGATATAAACTAATAGGTTGTGGGTAATGTAGTTGTTATAGGGTCAGTCAGGATATAAACTAGTTGTTATATGTCAGTCAGGATATAAACTAATAGGTTGTGGGTAATGTAGTTGTTATAGGACTCTTGTTATATAAACTAATAGGTTGTGGGTAATGTAGTTGTTATATCTCTAAGTAGTTAATGTAGTTTTAGGGACTTTTTCTTCCTTATCTTCTTTTATTCCTCCAATTACTGATGACGGACGGCTTTAACTTCCCCCACCTAAATAAAGAATGGTTCTGTCCTGCACTCTGACCTCTCTGACCTCTCTGACCTCTCTGACCTCTCTGGGTAGTTATTGCAGCTCAAGTGATTTCCTCGTTAAGACAACCTTGACATACGTCTACTTTTCAACCAATCACATTTGTCTGTGTGGTGACCCGGGTTAATTAGTGGTTAAATGATTTGTATGGACTGTTGCTCCCACTGTGAAGGGAATCCAGATTGATATGAGCGACGGAGTCTGGATTTTCCCAGACAACTTTAGGCATCAACACGTCACGCTCTTGAACCCTGACCGTCTTTGTCATGTCACTTCCTGTAGACAACACGTCACGCTCTTGAACCCTGTCTTTGTCATGTCACTTCCTGTAGACAACACGTCATCTTGAACCCTGACCGTCTTTGTCATGTCACTTCCTAGAAACATAGCTGACGTCACGCTCTTGAACCCTGACCGTCTTTGTCATGTCACTTCCTGTTATCTTGAACCCCTGACTGTCTTTGTCATGTCACTTCCTAGACAACACTGTGAACCCCTGACCGTCTTTGTCATGTCACTTCCTGTAGACAACACGTCACGCTCTTGAACCCCTGACCGTCTTTGTCTGTCACTTCCTGTAGACAACACGTCACGCTGACTTGAACCCTGACCGTCTTTGTCATGTCACTTCCTGTAGACAACACGTCACGCTCTTGAACCCCTGACCGTCTTTGTCATGTCACTTCCTGTAGACAACACTCACGCTCTTGAACCCCTGACCGTCTTTGTCATGTCACTTCCTGTAGACAACACGTCACGCTCTTGAACCCCTGACCGTCTTTGTCATGTCATGCTGTTATAGCAGCAAAGGGGGACCAACTCCATATTAATGACTTCCCAGAAGAGTGGAGGCTGTTATAGGGGGACCAACTCCATATTAATGACTTCCCAGAAGAGTGGAGGCTGTTATAGCAGCAAAGGGGGACCAACTCCATATTAATGACTTCCCTGAAGAGTGGAGGCTGTTATAGCAGCAAAGGGGGGACCAACTCCATATTAATGACTTCCCTGAAGAGTGGAGGCTGTTATAGCAGCAAAGGGGGGACCAACTCCATATTAATGACTTCCCTGAAGAGTGGAGGCTGTTATAGCAGCAAAGGGGGGACCAACTCCATATTAATGACTTCCCAGAAGAGTGGAGGCTGTTATAGCAGCAAAGGGGGGACCAACTCCATATTAATGACTTCCCAGAAGAGTGGAGGCTGTTATAGCAGCAAAGGGGGTCCAACTCCATATTAATGCCTTCCCAGAAGAGTGGAGGCTGTTATAGCAGCAAAGGGGGGGACCAACTCCATATTAATGACTTCCTGAAGAGTGGAGGCTGTTATAGGGGGTCCAACTCCATATTAATGACTTCCCAGAAGAGTGGAGGCTGTTATAGCAGCAAAGGGGGTCCAACTCATATTAATGACTTCCCTGAAGAGTGGAGGCTGTTATAGCAGCAAGGGGGGGGGACCAACTCCATATTAATGACTTCCCAGAAGAGTGGAGGCTGTTATAGGGGGTCCAACTCCATATTAATGACTTCCCAGAAGAGTGGAGGCTGTTATAGCAGCAAAGGGGGTCCAACTCCATATGAATGACTTCCCAGAAGAGTGGAGGCTGTTATAGGGGGTCCAACTCCATATTAATGACTTCCCAGAAGAGTGGAGGCTGTTATAGCAGCAAAGGGGGTCCAACTCCATATTAATGACTTCCCTGAAGAGTGGAGGCTGTTATAGCAGCAAAGGGGGGACCAACTCCATATTAATGACTTCCCTGAAGAGTGGAGGCTGTTATAGGGGGTCCAACTCCATATTAATGACTTCCCAGAAGAGTGGAGGCTGTTATAGCAGCAAAGGGGGGTCCAACTCCATATTAATGACTTCCTGAAGAGTGGAGGCTGTTATAGCAGCAAAGGGGGGACCAACTCCATATTAATGACTTCCCAGAAGAGTGGAGGCTGTTATAGGGGGGGACCAACTCCATATTAATGACTTCCCAGAAGAGTGGAGGCTGTTATAGCAGCAAAGGGGGGTCCAACTCCATATGAATGACTTCCCAGAAGAGTGGAGGCTGTTATAGGGGGTCCAACTCCATATTAATGACTTCCCAGAAGAGTGGAGGCTGTTATAGCAGCAAAGGGGGTCCAACTCCATATTAATGACTTCCCTGAAGAGTGGAGGCTGTTATAGGGGGACCAACTCCATATTAATGACTTCCCAGAAGAGTGGAGGCTGTTATAGGGGGACCAACTCCATATTAATGTCCATGATTTTGGAATGAGACGTTTGATGAGCAGGTGTCCACATACTTTTGGTCATGTAGTTTACTCTGTTTTAGTGACTGGAGGGAGGGACCTTCATGATAACACTATGTACCACTCTACATACCTCTTCAAAATGTACCTTACTGTCTGG
>NW_026283919.1:22500-42500 GCF_023373465.1 Oncorhynchus keta
GATTAGAAGCCCTGGTCTATAATGGTTTAATGGACCTGTATAGATTAGAAGCCCTGGGTCTATAATGGTTTAATGGACCATCAGCCCTGTGTAGATTAGAAGCCCTGGTCTATAATGGTTTAATGGACCATCAGCCCTGTGTAGATTAGAAGCCCTGGTCTATAATGGTTTAATGGACCACCAGCCCTGTGTAGATTAGAAGCCCTGGGTCTATAATGGTTTAATGGACCACCAGGCCCTGTGTAGATTAGAAGCCCTGGTCTATAATGGTTTAATGGACCACCAGCCCTGTGTAGATTAGAAGCCCTGGTCTATAATGGTTTAATGGACCACCAGCCCTGTGTAGATTAGAAGCCCTGGTCTATAATGGTTTAATGGACCACCAGCCCTGTGTAGATTAGAAGCCCTGGTCTATAATGGTTTAATGGACCACCAGCCCTGTGTAGATTAGAAGCCCTGGTCTATAATGGTTTAATGGACCTGTGTAGATTAGAAGCCCTGGTCTATAATGGTTTAATGGACCACCAGCCCTGTGTAGATTCGAAGCCCTGGTCTATAATGGTTTAATGGACCTGTGTAGAATAGAAGCCCTGGTCTATAATGGTTTAATGGACCTGTGTAGATTAGAAGCCCTGGTCTATAATGGTTTAATGGACCACCAGCCCTGTGTAGATTAGAAGCCCTGGTCTATAATGGTTTAATGGACCACCAGCCCTGTGTAGATTAGAAGCCCTGGTCTATACAGGTTTAATGGACAACCAGGCCTGTGTAGATTAGAAGCCCTGGTCTATAATGGTTTAATGGACCTGTGTAGATTAGAAGCCCTGGTCTATACAGGTTTAATGGACCACCAGCCCTGTGTAGATTAGAAGCCCTGGTCTATAATGGTTTAATGGACCTGTGTAGATTAGAAGCCCTGGTCTATAATGGTTTAATGGACCACCAGCCCTGTGTAGATTAGAAGCCCTGGTCTATAATGGTTTAATGAAACCACCAGCCCTGTGTAGATTAGAAGCCCTGGTCTATAATGGTTTAATGAAACCACCAGCCCTGTGTAGATTAGAAGCCCTGGTCTATAATGGTTTAATGGACCACCAGCCCTGTGTAGATTAGAAGCCCTGCTCTATACAGGTTTAATGGACCACCAGCCCTGTGTAGATTAGAAGCCCTGGTCTATAATGGTTTAATGGACCACCAGCCCTGTGTAGATTAGAAGCCCTGGTCTATAATGGTTTAATGGACCACCAGCCACTGTTAGATTAATGCCCTGGTCTATAATGGTTTAATGAAACCACCAGCCCTGTGTAGATTAGAAGCCCTGGTCTATAATGGTTTAATGGACCACCAGCCCTGTGTAGATTAGAAGCCCTGGTCAATAATGGTTTAATGGACCACCAGCCCTGTGTAGATTAGAAGCCCTGGTCTATAATGGTTTAATGGACCTGTGTAGATTAGAAGCCCTGGGTCTATAATGGTTTAATGGACCACCAGCCCTGTGTAGATTAGAAGCCCTGGTCTATAATGGTTTAATGGACCACCAGCCCTGTGTAGATTAGAAGCCCTGGTCTATAATGGTTTAATGGACCTGTGTAGATTAGAAGCCCTGGTCTATAATGGTTTAATGGACCTGTGTAGATTAGAAGCCCTGGTCTATAATGGTTTAATGGACCACCAGCCCTGTGTAGATTAGAAGCCCTGGTCTATAATGGTTTAATGGATCACCAGCCCTGTGTAGATTAGAAGCCCTGGGTCTATAATGGTTTAATGGACCACCAGCCCTGTGTAGATTAGAAGCCCTGGTCTATAATGGTTTAATGGACCACCAGCCCTGTGTAGATTAGAAACCCTGGTCTATAATGGTTTAATGGACCACCGGCCCTGTGTAGATTAGAAGCCCTGGTCTATAATGGTTTAATGGACCTGTGTAGAATAGAAGCCCTGGTCAAAAATGGTTTAATGGACCTGTGTAGATTAGAAGCCCTGGTCTATAATGGTTTAATGGACCTGTGTAGATTAGAAGCCCTGGTCTATAATGGTTTAATGGACCACCAGGCCTGTGTAGATTAGAAGCCCTGGTCTATAATGGTTTAATGGACCACCAGCCCTGTGTAGATTAGAAGCCCTGGTCTATAATGGTTTAATGGACAACCAGCCCTGTGTAGATTAGAAGCCCTGGTCTATAATGGTTTAATGGACCTGTGTAGATTAGAAGCCCTGGTCTATAATGGTTTAATGGACCACCAGCCCTGTGTAGATTAGAAGCCCTGGTCTATAATGGTTTAATGGACCACCAGCCCTGTGTAGATTAGAAGCCCTGGTCTATAATGGTTTAATGGACCACCAGCCCTGTGTAGATTAGAAGCCCTGGTCTATAATGGTTTAATGGACCACCAGCCCTGTGTAGATTAGAAGCCCTGGTCTATAATGGTTTAATGGACCACCAGCCCTGTGTAGATTAGAAGCCCTGGTCTATAATGGTTTAATGGACCTGTGTAGATTAGAAGCCCTGGTCTATAATGGTTTAATGGACCACCAGCCCTGTGTAGATTAGAAGCCCTGGTCTATAATGGTTTAATGGACCACCAGCCCTGTGTAGATTAGAAGCCCTGGTCTATAATGGTTTAATGGACCTGTGTAGATTAGCCCTGGTCTATAATGGTTTAATGGACCTGTGTAGATTAGAAGCCCTGGTCTATAATGGTTTAATGGACCACCAGCCCTGTGTAGATTAGAAGCCCTGGTCTATAATGGTTTAATGGACCACCAGCCCTGTGTAGATTAGAAACCCTGGTCTATAATGGTTTAATGGACCACCGGCCCTGTGTAGATTAGAAGCCCTGGTCTATAATGGTTTAATGGACCTGTGTAGAATAGAAGCCCTGGTCAAAAATGGTTTAATGGACCTGTGTAGATTAGAAGCCCTGGTCTATAATGGTTTAATGGACCTGTGTAGATTAGAAGCCCTGGTCTATAATGGTTTAATGGACCACCAGGCCTGTGTAGATTAGAAGCCCTGGGTCTATAATGGTTTAATGGACCACCAGCCCTGTGTAGATTAGAAGCCCTGGTCTATCATGGTTTAATGGACCTGTGTAGATTAGAAGCCCTGGTCTATAATGGTTTAATGGAACTGTGTAGATTAGAAGCCCTGGTCTATAATGGTTTAATGGACCTGTATAGATTAGAAGCCCTGGGTCTATAATGGTTTAATGGACCATCAGCCCTGTGTAGATTAGAAGCCCTGGTCTATAATGGTTTAATGGACCATCAGCCCTGTGTAGATTAGAAGCCCTGGGTCTATAATGGTTTAATGGACCACCAGCCACTGTTAGATAATGCCCTGGTCTATAATGGTTTAATGGACCACCAGCCCTGTGTAGATTAGAAGCCCTGGTCTATAATGGTTTAATGGACCACCAGCCTTGTGTAGATTAGAAGCCCTGGTCTATAATGGTTTAATGGACCTGTGTAGATTAGAAGCCCTGGGTCTATAATGGTTTAATGGACCACCAGCCCTGTGTAGATTCGAAGCCCTGGTCTATAATGGTTTAATGGACCTGTGTAGAATAGAAGCCCTGGTCTATAATGGTTTAATGGACCTGTGTAGACTAGAAGCCCTGGTCTATAATGGTTTAATGGACCACCAGCCCTGTGTAGATTAGAAGCCCTGGTCTATAATGGTTTAATGGACCACCAGCCCTGTGTAGATTAGAAGCCCTGGTCTATACAGGTTTAATGGACAACCAGGCCTGTGTAGATTAGAAGCCCTGGTCTATAATGGTTTAATGGACCTGTGTAGATTAGAAGCCCTGGTCTATACAGGTTTAATGGACCACCAGCCCTGTGTAGATTAGAAGCCCTGGTCTATAATGGTTTAATGGACCACCAGCCCTGTGTAGATTAGAAGCCCTGGTCTATAATGGTTTAATGGACCACCAGCCCTGTGTAGATTAGAAGCCCTGGTCAATAATGGTTTAATGAAACCACCAGCCCTGTGTAGATTAGAAGCCCTGGTCTATAATGGTTTAATGGACCACCAGCCCTGTGTAGATTAGAAGCCCTGGGTCTATAATGGTTTAATGGACCACCAGCCCTGTGTAGATTAGAAGCCCTGGTCTATAATGGTTTAATGGACCACCAGCCCTGTGTAGATTAGAAGCCCTGGTCTATAATGGTTTAATGGACCACCAGCCCTGTGTAGATTAGAAGCCCTGGTCTATACAGGTTTAATGGACAACCATGCCTGTGTAGATTAGAAGCCCTGGTCTATAATGGTTTAATGGACCACCAGCCCTGTGTAGATTAGAAGCCCTGGTCTATAATGGTTTAATGGACCACCAGCCCTGTGTAGATTAGAAGCCCTGGTCTATAATGGTTTAATGGACCACCAGGCCTGTGTAGATTAGAAGCCCTGGGTCTATAATGGTTTAATGGACCACCAGCCCTGTGTAGATTAGAAGCCCTGGTCTATAATGGTTTAATGGAACTGTGTAGATTAGAAGCCCTGGTCTATAATGGTTTAATGGACCTGTATAGATTAGAAGCCCTGGGTCTATAATGGTTTAATGGACCATCAGCCCTGTGTAGATTAGAAGCCCTGGTCTATAATGGTTTAATGGACCATCAGCCCTGTGTAGATTAGAAGCCCTGGGTCTATAATGGTTTAATGGACCACCAGCCACTGTTAGATAAGCCCTGGTCTATAATGGTTTAATGGACCACCAGCCCTGTGTAGATTAGAAGCCCTGGTCTATAATGGTTTAATGGACCACCAGCCCTGTGTAGATTAGAAGCCCTGGTCTATAATGGTTTAATGGTACCTGTGTAGATTAGAAGCCCTGGTCTATAATGGTTTAATGGACCACCAGCCCTGTGTAGATTAGAAGCCCTGGTCTATAATGGTTTAATGGACCTGTGTAGAATAGAAGCCCTGGTCTATAATGGTTTAATGGACCTGTGTAGATTAGAAGCCCTGGTCTATAATGGTTTAATGGACCACCAGCCCTGTGTAGATTAGAAGCCCTGGTCTATAATGGTTTAATGGACCACCAGCCCTGTGTAGATTAGAAGCCCTGGTCTATAAGGTTTAATGGACAACCAGGCCTGTGTAGATTAGAAGCCCTTGGTCTATAATGGTTTAATGGACCTGTGTAGATTAGAAGCCCTGGTCTATACAGGTTTAATGGACCACCAGCCCTGTGTAGATTAGAAGCCCTGGTCTATAATGGTTTAATGGACCACCAGCCCTGTGTAGATTAGAAGCCCTGGTCTATAATGGTTTAATGGACCACCAGCCCTGTGTAGATTAGAAGCCCTGGTCTATAATGGTTTAATGGACCACCAGCCCTGTGTAGATTAGAAGCCCTGGTCTATACAGGTTTAATGGACAACCAGGCCTGTGTAGATTAGAAGCCCTGGTCTATAATGGTTTAATGGACCACCAGCCCTGTGTAGATTAGAAGCCCTGGTCTATAATGGTTTAATGGACCACCAGCCCTGTGTAGATTAGAAGCCCTGGTCTATACAGGTTTAATGGACCTGTGTAGATTAGAAGCCCTGGTCTATAATGGTTTAATGGACCTGTGTAGATTAGAAGCCCTGGTCTATAATGGTTTAATGGACCTGTATAGATTAGAAGCCCTGGGTCTATAATGGTTTAATGGACCATCAGCCCTGTGTAGATTAGAAGCCCTGGTCTATAATGGTTTAATGGACCATCAGCCCTGTGTAGATTAGAAGCCCTGGGTCTATAATGGTTTAATGGACCACCAGCCACTGTTAGATAATGCCCTGGTCTATAATGGTTTAATGGACCACCAGCCCTGTGTAGATTAGAAGCCCTGGTCTATAATGGTTTAATGGACCACCAGCCTTGTGTAGATTAGAAGCCCTGGTCTATAATGGTTTAATGGACCACCAGCCCTGTGTAGATTAGAAGCCCTGGTCTATAATGGTTTAATGGACCACCAGCCCTGTGTAGATTCGAAGCCCTGGTCTATAATGGTTTAATGGACCTGTGTAGAATAGAAGCCCTGGTCTATAATGGTTTAATGGACCTGTGTAGACTAGAAGCCCTGGTCTATAATGGTTTAATGGACCACCAGCCCTGTGTAGATTAGAAGCCCTGGTCTATAATGGTTTAATGGACCACCAGCCCTGTGTAGATTAGAAGCCCTGGTCTATACAGGTTTAATGGACAACCAGGCCTGTGTAGATTAGAAGCCCTGGTCTATAATGGTTTAATGGACCTGTGTAGATTAGAAGCCCTGGTCTATACAGGTTTAATGGACCACCAGCCCTGTGTAGATTAGAAGCCCTGGTCTATAATGGTTTAATGGACCACCAGCCCTGTGTAGATTAGAAGCCCTGGTCTATAATGGTTTAATGGACCACCAGCCCTGTGTAGATTAGAAGCCCTGGTCTATAATGGTTTAATGGACCACCAGCCCTGTGTAGATTAGAAGCCCTGGTCTATAATGGTTTAATGGACCTGTGTAGATTAGAAGCCCTGGTCTATACAGGTTTAATGGACCACCAGCCCTGTGTAGATTAGAAGCCCTGGTCTATAATGGTTTAATGGACCACCAGCCCTGTGTAGATTAGAAGCCCTGGTCTATAAGGTTTAATGGACCTGTGTAGATTAGAAGCCCTGGTCTATAATGGTTTAATGGACCATCAGCCCTGTGTAGATTAGAAGCCCTGGGTCTATAATGGTTTAATGGACCACCAGCCACTGTTAGATAATGCCCTGGTCTATAATGGTTTAATGGACCACCAGCCCTGTGTAGATTAGAAGCCCTGGTCTATAATGGTTTAATGGACCACCAGCCTTGTGTAGATTAGAAGCCCTGGTCTATAATGGTTTAATGGACCACCAGCCCTGTGTAGATTAGAAGCCCTGGTCTATAATGGTTTAATGGACCTGTGTAGATTAGAAGCCCTGGGTCTATAATGGTTTAATGGACCACCAGCCCTGTGTAGATTCGAAGCCCTGGTCTATAATGGTTTAATGGACCACCAGCCCTGTGTAGATTAGAAGCCCTGGTCTATAATGGTTTAATGGACCTGTGTAGATTAGAAGCCCTGGTCTATAATGGTTTAATGGACCTGTGTAGATTAGAAGCCCTGGTCTATAATGGTTTAATGGACCACCAGCCCTGTGTAGATTAGAAGCCCTGGTCTATAATGGTTTAATGGACCACCAGCCCTGTGTAGATTAGAAGCCCTGGTCTATAATGGTTTAATGGACCACCAGCCCTGTGTAGATTAGAAGCCCTGGTCTATAATGGTTTAATGAAACCACCAGCCCTGTGTAGATTAGAAGCCCTGGTCTATAATGGTTTAATGGACCACCAGCCCTGTGTAGATTAGAAGCCCTGGTCTATAATGGTTTAATGGACCACCAGCCCTGTGTAGATTAGAAGCCCTGGTCTATAATGGTTTAATGGACCTGTGTAGAATAGAAGCCCTGGTCAAAAATTGTTTAATGGACCTGTGTAGATTAGAAGCCCTGGTCTATAATGGTTTAATGGACCTGTGTAGATTAGAAGCCCTGGTCTATAATGGTTTAATGGAGGCCTGTGTAGATTAGAAGCCCTGGTCTATAATGGTTTAATGGACCACCAGCCCTGTGTAGATTAGAAGCCCTGGTCTATAATGGTTTAATGGACCTGTGTAGATTAGAAGCCCTGGTCTATAATGGTTTAATGGACCACCAGCCCTGTGTAGATTAGAAGCCCTGGTCTATAATGGTTTAATGGACCTGTGTAGATTAGAAGCCCTGGTCTATAATGGTTTAATGGACCTGTGTAGATTAGAAGCCCTGGTCTATAATGGTTTAATGGACCACCAGCCCTGTGTAGATTAGAAGCCCTGGTCTATAATGGTTTAATGGACCACCAGCCCTGTGTAGATTAGAAGCCCTGGTCTATAATGGTTTAATGGACCACCAGCCCTGTGTAGATTAGAAGCCCTGGTCTATAATGGTTTAATGAAACCACCAGCCCTGTGTAGATTAGAAGCCCTGGTCTATAATGGTTTAATGGACCACCAGCCCTGTGTAGATTAGAAGCCCTGGTCTATAATGGTTTAATGGACCACCAGCCCTGTGTAGATTAGAAGCCCTGGTCTATAATGGTTTAATGGATGAATAGAAGCCCTGGTCAAAAATGGTTTAATGGACCTGTGTAGATTAGAAGCCCTGGTCTATAATGGTTTAATGGACCTGTGTAGATTAGAAGCCCTGGTCTATAATGGTTTAATGGACCACCAGCCCTGTGTAGATTAGAAGCCCTGGTCTATAATGGTTTAATGGACCACCAGCCCTGTGTAGATTAGAAGCCCTGGTCTATAATGGTTTAATGGACCAGCCCTGTGTAGATTAGAAGCCCTGGTCTATAATGGTTTAATGGACCTGTGTAGATTAGAAGCCCTGGTCTATAATGGTTTAATGGACCTGTGTAGATTAGAAGCCCTGGTCTATAATGGTTTAATGGACCATCAGCCCTGTGTAGATTAGAAGCCCTGGTCTATAATGGTTTAATGGACCACCAGCCCTGTGTAGATTAGAAGCCCTGGTCTATAATGGTTTAATGGACCACCTGTGTAGATTAGAAGCCCTGGGTCTATAATGGTTTAATGGACCACCAGCCCTGTGTAGATTAGAAGCCCTGGTCTATAATGGTTTAATGGACCTGTGTAGAATAGAAGCCCTGGTCTATAATGGTTTAATGGACCTGTGTAGATTAGAAGCCCTGGTCTATAATGGTTTAATGGACCACCAGCCCTGTGTAGATTAGAAGCCCTGGTCTATAATGGTTTAATGGACCACCAGCCCTGTGTAGATTAGAAGCCCTGGTCTATAATGGTTTAATGGACACCAGGCCTGTGTAGATTAGAAGCCCTGGGTCTATAATGGTTTAATGGACCTGTGTAGATTAGAAGCCCTGGTCTATAATGGTTTAATGGACCACCAGCCCTGTGTAGATTAGAAGCCCTGGTCTATAATGGTTTAATGGACCACCAGCCCTGTGTAGATTAGAAGCCCTGGTCTATAATGGTTTAATGGACCACCAGCCCTGTGTAGATTAGAAGCCCTGGTCTATAATGGTTTAATGGACCACCAGCCCTGTGTAGATTAGAAGCCCTGGGTCTATAATGGTTTAATGGACCTGTGTAGATTAGAAGCCCTGGTCTATAATGGTTTAATGGACCACCAGCCCTGTGTAGATTAGAAGCCCTGGTCTATAATGGTTTAATGGACCACCAGCCCTGTGTAGATTAGAAGCCCTGGTCTATAAGGTTTAATGGACCTGTGTAGATTAGAAGCCCTTGGTCTATAATGGTTTAATGGACCACCAGCCCTGTGTAGATTAGAAGCCCTGGGTCTATAATGGTTTAATGGACCACCAGCCACTGTTAGATAATGCCCTGGTCTATAATGGTTTAATGGACCACCAGCCCTGTGTAGATTAGAAGCCCTGGTCTATAATGGTTTAATGGACCACCAGCCTTGTGTAGATTAGAAGCCCTGGTCTATAATGGTTTAATGGACCACCAGCCCTGTGTAGATTAGAAGCCCTGGTCTATAATGGTTTAATGGACCTGTGTAGATTAGAAGCCCTGGTCTATAATGGTTTAATGGACCACCAGCCCTGTGTAGATTCGAAGCCCTGGTCTATAATGGTTTAATGGACCACCAGCCCTGTGTAGATTCGAAGCCCTGGTCTATAATGGTTTAATGGACCTGTGTAGATTAGAAGCCCTGGTCTATAATGGTTTAATGGACCTGTGTAGATTAGAAGCCCTGGTCTATAATGGTTTAATGGACCACCCTGTGTAGATTAGAAGCCCTGGTCTATAATGGTTTAATGGACCACCAGCCCTGTGTAGATTAGAAGCCCTGGTCTATAACGGTTTAATGGACCACCAGCCCTGTGTAGATTAGAAGCCCTGGTCAATAATGGTTTAATGAAACCACCAGCCCTGTGTAGATTAGAAGCCCTGGTCTATAATGGTTTAATGGACCACCAGCCCTGTGTAGATTAGAAACCCTGGTCTATAATGGTTTAATGGACCACCAGCCCTGTGTAGATTAGAAGCCCTGGTCTATAATGGTTTAATGGACCTGTGTAGAATAGAAGCCCTGGTCTAAAATGGTTTAATGGACCTGTGTAGATTAGAAGCCCTGGTCTATAATGGTTTAATGGACCTGTGTAGATTAGAAGCCCTGGTCTATAATGGTTTAATGGACCACCACCTGTGTAGATTAGAAGCCCTGGGTCTATAATGGTTTAATGGACCACCAGCCCTGTGTAGATTAGAAGCCCTGGTCTATAATGGTTTAATGGACCACCAGCCCTGTGTAGATTAGAAGCCCTGGTCTATAATGGTTTAATGGACCTGTGTAGATTAGAAGCCCTGGTCTATAATGGTTTAATGGACCTGTGTAGATTAGAAGCCCTGGTCTATAATGGTTTAATGGACCATCAGCCCTGTGTAGATTAGAAGCCCTGGTCTATAATGGTTTAATGGACAATCAGCCCTGTGTAGATTAGAAGCCCTGGTCTATAATGGTTTAATGGACCACCAGCCCTGTGTAGATTAGAAGCCCTGGTCTATAATGGTTTAATGGACCACCAGCCTTGTGTAGATTAGAAGCCCTGGTCTATAATGGTTTAATGGACCACCAGCCCTGTGTAGATTAGAAGCCCTGGTCTATAATGGTTTAATGGACCTGTGTAGATTAGAAGCCCTGGGTCTATAATGGTTTAATGGACCACCAGCCCTGTGTAGATTCGAAGCCCTGGTCTATAATGGTTTAATGGACCTGTGTAGAATAGAAGCCCTGGTCTATAATGGTTTAATGGACCTGTGTAGACTAGAAGCCCTGGTCTATAATGGTTTAATGGACCACCAGCCCTGTGTAGATTAGAAGCCCTGGTCTATAATGGTTTAATGGACCACCAGCCCTGTGTAGATTAGAAGCCCTGGTCTATAAGGTTTAATGGACAACCAGGCCTGTGTAGATTAGAAGCCCTGGGTCTATAATGGTTTAATGGACCTGTGTAGATTAGAAGCCCTGGTCTATAAGGTTTAATGGACCACCAGCCCTGTGTAGATTAGAAGCCCTGGTCTATAATGGTTTAATGGACCACCAGCCCTGTGTAGATTAGAAGCCCTGGTCTATAATGGTTTAATGGACCACCAGCCCTGTGTAGATTAGAAGCCCTGGTCTATAATGGTTTAATGAAACCACCAGCCCTGTGTAGATTAGAAGCCCTGGTCTATAATGGTTTAATGGACCACCAGCCCTGTGTAGATTAGAAGCCCTGGGTCTATAATGGTTTAATGGACCTGTGTAGATTAGAAGCCCTGGTCTATAATGGTTTAATGGACCACCAGCCCTGTGTAGATTAGAAGCCCTGGTCTATAATGGTTTAATGGACCACCAGCCCTGTGTAGATTAGAAGCCCTGGTCTATAATGGTTTAATGGACCTGTGTAGATTAGAAGCCCTGGGTCTATAATGATTTAATGGACCACCAGCCCTGTGTAGATTAGAAGCCCTGGTCTATAATGGTTTAATGGACCACCAGCCACTGTTAGATAATGCCCTGGTCTATAATGGTTTAATGAAACCACCAGCCCTGTGTAGATTAGAAGCCCTGGTCTATAATGGTTTAATGGACCACCAGCCCTGTGTAGATTAGAAGCCCTGGTCTATAATGGTTTAATGGACCACCAGCCCTGTGTAGATTAGAAGCCCTGGTCTATAATGGTTTAATGGACCTGTGTAGATTAGAAGCCCTGGTCTATAATGGTTTAATGGACCACCAGCCCTGTGTAGATTAGAAACCCTGGTCTATAATGGTTTAATGGACCACCGGCCCTGTGTAGATTAGAAGCCCTGGTCTATAATGGTTTAATGGACCTGTGTAGATTAGAAGCCCTGGTCTATAATGGTTTAATGGACCTGTGTAGATTAGAAGCCCTGGTCTATAATGGTTTAATGGACCACCAGCCCTGTGTAGATTAGAAGCCCTGGGTCTATAATGGTTTAATGGACCTGTGTAGATTAGAAGCCCTGGTCTATAATGGTTTAATGGACCACCAGCCCTGTGTAGATTAGAAGCCCTGGTCTATAATGGTTTAATGGACCTGTGTAGATTAGAAGCCCTGGTCTATAATGGTTTAATGGACCTGTGTAGATTAGAAGCCCTGGTCTATAATGGTTTAATGGACCACCAGCCCTGTGTAGATTAGAAGCCCTGGGTCTATAATGGTTTAATGGACCTGTGTAGATTAGAAGCCCTGGTCTATAATGGTTTAATGGACCACCAGCCCTGTGTAGATTAGAAGCCCTGGTCTATAATGGTTTAATGGACCTGTGTAGATTAGAAGCCCTGGTCTATAATGGTTTAATGGACCTGTGTAGATTAGAAGCCCTGGTCTATAATGGTTTAATGGACCTGTGTAGATTAGAAGCCCTGGGTCTATAATGGTTTAATGGACCTGTGTAGATTAGAAGCCCTGGTCTATACAGGTTTAATGGACCACCAGCCCTGTGTAGATTAGAAGCCCTGGTCTATAATGGTTTAATGGACCTGTGTAGATTAGAAGCCCTGGTCTATAATGGTTTAATGGACCTGTGTAGATTAGAAGCCCTGGTCTATAATGGTTTAATGGACCACCAGCCCTGTGTAGATTAGAAGCCCTGGTCTATAATGGTTTAATGGACCTGTGTAGATTAGAAGCCCTGGTCTATAATGGTTTAATGGACCACCAGCCCTGTGTAGATTAGAAGCCCTGGTCTATAATGGTTTAATGGACCACCAGCCCTGTGTAGATTAGAAGCCCTGGTCTATAATGGTTTAATGGACCTGTGTAGATTAGAAGCCCTGGTCTATAATGGTTTAATGGACCTGTGTAGATTAGAAGCCCTGGTCTATAATGGTTTAATGGACCACCAGCCCTGTGTAGATTAGAAGCCCTGGTCTATAATGGTTTAATGGACCACCAGCCACTGTTAGATAATGCCCTGGTCTATAATGGTTTAATGAAACCACCAGCCCTGTGTAGATTAGAAGCCCTGGTCTATAATGGTTTAATGGACCACCAGCCCTGTGTAGATTAGAAGCCCTGGTCTATAATGGTTTAATGGACCACCAGCCCTGTGTAGATTAGAAGCCCTGGTCTATAATGGTTTAATGGACCTGTGTAGATTAGAAGCCCTGGTCTATAATGGTTTAATGGACCACCAGCCCTGTGTAGATTAGAAGCCCTGGTCTATAATGGTTTAATGGACCACCAGCCCTGTGTAGATTAGAAGCCCTGGTCTATAATGGTTTAATGGACCTGTGTAGATTAGAAGCCCTGGTCTATAATGGTTTAATGGACCTGTGTAGATTAGAAGCCCTGGTCTATAATGGTTTAATGGACCACCAGCCCTGTGTAGATTAGAAGCCCTGGTCTATAAGGGTTTAATGGACCTGTGTAGATTAGAAGCCCTGGTCTATAATGGTTTAATGGACCACCAGCCCTGTGTAGATTAGAAGCCCTGGGTCTATAATGGTTTAATGGACCTGTGTAGATTAGAAGCCCTGGTCTATAATGGTTTAATGGACCTGTGTAGATTAGAAGCCCTGGTCTATAATGGTTTAATGGACCTGTGTAGATTAGAAGCCCTGGGTCTATAATGGTTTAATGGACCTGTGTAGATTAGAAGCCCTGGTCTATAATGGTTTAATGGACCACCAGCCCTGTGTAGATTAGAAGCCCTGGTCTATAATGGTTTAATGGACCTGTGTAGATTAGAAGCCCTGGTCTATAATGGTTTAATGGACCTGTGTAGATTAGAAGCCCTGGTCTATTATGGTTTAATGGACCACCAGCCCTGTGTAGATTAGAAGCCCTGGGTCTATAAGGGTTTAATGGACCACCAGCCCTGTGTAGATTAGAAGCCCTGGGTCTATAATGGTTTAATGGACCTGTGTAGATTAGAAACCCTGGTCTATAATGGTTTAATGGACCTGTGTAGATTAGAAGCCCTGGTCTATAATGGTTTAATGGACCTGTGTAGATTAGAAGCCCTGGTCTATAATGGTTTAATGGACCTGTGTAGATTAGAAGCCCTGGTCTATACAGGTTTAATGGACCACCAGCCCTGTGTAGATTAGAAGCCCTGGTCTATAATGGTTTAATGGACCTGTGTAGATTAGAAGCCCTGGTCTATAATGGTTTAATGGACCTGTGTAGATTAGAAGCCCTGGTCTATAATGGTTTAATGGACCACCAGCCCTGTGTAGATTAGAAGCCCTGGTCTATAATGGTTTAATGGACCTGTGTAGATTAGAAGCCCTGGTCTATAATGGTTTAATGGACCACCAGCCCTGTGTAGATTAGAAGCCCTGGTCTATAATGGTTTAATGGACCACCAGCCCTGTGTAGATTAGAAGCCCTGGTCTATAATGGTTTAATGGACCTGTGTAGATTAGAAGCCCTGGTCTATAATGGTTTAATGGACCTGTGTAGATTAGAAGCCCTGGTCTATAATGGTTTAATGGACCACCAGCCCTGTGTAGATTAGAAGCCCTGGTCTATAATGGTTTAATGGACCACCAGCCACTGTTAGATAATGCCCTGGTCTATAATGGTTTAATGAAACCACCAGCCCTGTGTAGATTAGAAGCCCTGGTCTATAATGGTTTAATGGACCACCAGCCCTGTGTAGATTAGAAGCCCTGGTCTATAATGGTTTAATGGACCACCAGCCCTGTGTAGATTAGAAGCCCTGGTCTATAATGGTTTAATGGACCTGTGTAGATTAGAAGCCCTGGTCTATAATGGTTTAATGGACCACCAGCCCTGTGTAGATTAGAAGCCCTGGTCTATAATGGTTTAATGGACCACCAGCCCTGTGTAGATTAGAAGCCCTGGTCTATAATGGTTTAATGGACCTGTGTAGATTAGAAGCCCTGGTCTATAATGGTTTAATGGACCTGTGTAGATTAGAAGCCCTGGTCTATAATGGTTTAATGGACCACCAGCCCTGTGTAGATTAGAAGCCCTGGGTCTATAAGGGTTTAATGGACCTGTGTAGATTAGAAGCCCTGGTCTATAATGGTTTAATGGACCACCAGCCCTGTGTAGATTAGAAGCCCTGGTCTATAATGGTTTAATGGACCTGTGTAGATTAGAAGCCCTGGTCTATAATGGTTTAATGGACCTGTGTAGATTAGAAGCCCTGGTCTATAATGGTTTAATGGACCTGTGTAGATTAGAAGCCCTGGGTCTATAATGGTTTAATGGACCTGTGTAGATTAGAAGCCCTGGTCTATACAGGTTTAATGGACCACCAGCCCTGTGTAGATTAGAAGCCCTGGTCTATAATGGTTTAATGGACCTGTGTAGATTAGAAGCCCTGGTCTATAATGGTTTAATGGACCTGTGTAGATTAGAAGCCCTGGTCTATAATGGTTTAATGGACCACCAGCCCTGTGTAGATTAGAAGCCCTGGTCTATAATGGTTTAATGGACCTGTGTAGATTAGAAGCCCTGGTCTATAATGGTTTAATGGACCACCAGCCCTGTGTAGATTAGAAGCCCTGGTCTATAATGGTTTAATGGACCACCAGCCCTGTGTAGATTAGAAGCCCTGGTCTATAATGGTTTAATGGACCTGTGTAGATTAGAAGCCCTGGTATATAATGGTTTAATGGACCTGTGTAGATTAGAAGCCCTGGTCTATAATGGTTTAATGGACCACCAGCCCTGTGTAGATTAGAAGCCCTGGTCTATACATGGTTTAATGGATCTGTGTAGATTAGAAGCCCTGGTCTATAATGGTTTAATGGACCACCAGCCCTGTGTAGATTAGAAGCCCTGGGTCTATAATGGTTTAATGGACCTGTGTAGATTAGAAGCCCTGGTCTATAATGGTTTAATGGACCACCAGCCCTGTGTAGATTAGAAGCCCTGGTCTATAATGGTTTAATGGACCACCAGCCCTGTGTAGATTAGAAGCCCTGGTCTATACAGGTTTAATGGACCTGTGTAGATTAGAAGCCCTTGGTCTATAATGGTTTAATGGACCACCAGCCCTGTGTAGATTAGAAGCCCTGGTCTATAATGGTTTAATGGACCACCAGCCACTGTTAGATAATGCCCTGGTCTATAATGGTTTAATGAAACCACCAGCCCTGTGTAGATTAGAAGCCCTGGTCTATAATGGTTTAATGGACCACCAGCCCTGTGTAGATTAGAAGCCCTGGTCTATAATGGTTTAATGGACCACCAGCCCTGTGTAGATTAGAAGCCCTGGTCTATAATGGTTTAATGGACCTGTGTAGATTAGAAGCCCTGGGTCTATAATGGTTTAATGGACCACCAGCCCTGTGTAGATTAGAAGCCCTGGTCTATAATGGTTTAATGGACCACCAGCCCTGTGTAGATTAGAAGCCCTGGTCTATAATGGTTTAATGGACCTGTGTAGATTAGAAGCCCTGGTCTATAATGGTTTAATGGACCTGTGTAGATTAGAAGCCCTGGTCTATAATGGTTTAATGGACCACCAGCCCTATGTAGATTAGAAGCCCTGGGTCTATAAGGGTTTAATGGACCTGTGTAGATTAGAAGCCCTGGTCTATAATGGTTTAATGGACCACCAGCCCTGTGTAGATTAGAAGCCCTGGGTCTATAATGGTTTAATGGACCTGTGTAGATTAGAAGCCCTGGTCTATAATGGTTTAATGGACCTGTGTAGATTAGAAGCCCTGGTCTATAATGGTTTAATGGACCTGTGTAGATTAGAAGCCCTGGGTCTATAATGGTTTAATGGGCCTGTGTAGATTAGAAGCCCTGGTCTATAATGGTTTAATGGACCACCAGCCCTGTGTAGATTAGAAGCCCTGGTCTATAATGGTTTAATGGACCTGTGTAGATTAGAAGCCCTGGTCTATAATGGTTTAATGGACCACCAGCCCTGTGTAGATTAGAAGCCCTGGTCTATAATGGTTTAATGGACCACCAGCCCTGTGTAGATTAGAAGCCCTGGTCTATAATGGTTTGATGGACCTGTGTAGATTAGAAGCCCTGGGTCTATAATGGTTTAATGGGCCTGTGTAGATTAGAAGCCCTGGTCTATAATGGTTTAATGGACCACCAGCCCTGTGTAGATTAGAAGCCCTGGTCTATAATGGTTTAATGGACCTGTGTAGATTAGAAGCCCTGGTCTATAATGGTTTAATGGACCACCAGCCCTGTGTAGATTAGAAGCCCTGGGTCTATAAGGGTTTAATGGACCACCAGCCCTGTGTAGATTAGAAGCCCTGGTCTATAATGGTTTAATGGACCTGTGTAGATTAGAAGCCCTGGTCTATACAGGTTTAATGGACCTGTGTAGATTAGAAGCCCTGGTCTATAATGGTTTAATGGACCTGTGTAGATTAGAAGCCCTGGTCTATAATGGTTTAATGGACCTGTGTAGATTAGAAGCCCTGGTCTATAATGGTTTAATGGACCACCAGCCCTATGTAGATTAGAAGCCCTGGGTCTATGGGTTTAATCTGTGTAGATTAAGCCCTGGTCTATAATGGTTTAATGGACCACCAGCCCTGTGTAGATTAGAAGCCCTGGGTCTATAATGGTTTAATGGACCTGTGTAGATTAGAAGCCCTGGTCTATAATGGTTTAATGGACCTGTGTAGATTAGAAGCCCTGGTCTATAATGGTTTAATGGACCTGTGTAGATTAGAAGCCCTGGGTCTATAATGGTTTAATGGGCCTGTGTAGATTAGAAGCCCTGGTCTATAATGGTTTAATGGACCACCAGCCCTGTGTAGATTAGAAGCCCTGGTCTATAATGGTTTAATGGACCTGTGTAGATTAGAAGCCCTGGTCTATAATGGTTTAATGGACCACCAGCCCTGTGTAGATTAGAAGCCCTGGGTCTATAATGGTTTAATGGACCTGTGTAGATTAGAAGCCCTGGTCTATAATGGTTTAATGGACCACCAGCCCTGTGTAGATTAGAAGCCCTGGTCTATAATGGTTTAATGGACCACCAGCCCTGTGTAGATTAGAAGCCCTGGTCTATACAGGTTTAATGGACCTGTGTAGATTAGAAGCCCTGGTCTATAATGGTTTAATGGACCACCAGCCCTGTGTAGATTAGAAGCCCTGGTCTATAATGGTTTAATGGACCACCAGCCACTGTTAGATAATGCCCTGGTCTATAATGGTTTAATGAAACCACCAGCCCTGTGTAGATTAGAAGCCCTGGTCTATAATGGTTTAATGGACCACCAGCCCTGTGTTGATTAGAAGCCCTGGTCTATAATGGTTTAATGGACCACCAGCCCTGTGTAGATTAGAAGCCCTGGTCTATAATGGTTTAATGGACCTGTGTAGATTAGAAGCCCTGGGTCTATAATGGTTTAATGGACCACCAGCCCTGTGTAGATTAGAAGCCCTGGTCGATAATGGTTTAATGGACCACCAGCCCTGTGTAGATTAGAAGCCCTGGTCTATAATGGTTTAATGGACCTGTGTAGATTAGAAGCCCTGGTCTATAATGGTTTAATGGACCTGTGTAGATTAGAAGCTCTGGTCTATAATGGTTTAATGGACCACCAGCCCTGTGTAGATTAGAAGCCCTGGGTCTATAAGGGTTTAATGGACCTGTGTAGATTAGAAGCCCTGGTCTATAATGGTTTAATGGACCACCAGCCCTGTGTAGATTAGAAGCCCTGGGTCTATAATGGTTTAATGGACCTGTGTAGATTAGAAGCCCTGGTCTATAATGGTTTAATGGACCTGTGTAGATTAGAAGCCCTGGTCTATAATGGTTTAATGGACCACCAGCCCTGTGTAGATTAGAAGCCCTGGTCTATAATGGTTTGATGGACCTGTGTAGATTAGAAGCCCTGGGTCTATAATGGTTTAATGGGCCTGTGTAGATTAGAAGCCCTGGTCTATAATGGTTTAATGGACCACCAGCCCTGTGTAGATTAGAAGCCCTGGTCTATAATGGTTTAATGGACCTGTGTAGATTAGAAGCCCTGGTCTATAATGGTTTAATGGACCACCAGCCCTGTGTAGATTAGAAGCCCTGGTCTATACAGGTTTAATGGACCACCAGCCCTGTGTAGATTAGAAGCCCTGGTCTATAATGGTTTAATGGACCTGTGTAGATTAGAAGCCCTGGTCTATAATGGTTTAATGGACCACCAGCCCTGTGTAGATTAGAAGCCCTGGTCTATAATGGTTTAATGGACCTGTGTAGATTAGAAGCCCTGGTCTATAATGGTTTAATGGACCACCAGCCCTGTGTAGATTAGAAGCCCTGGTCTATAATGGTTTAATGGACCACCAGCCCTGTGTAGATTAGAAGCCCTGGTCTATAATGGTTTAATGGACCTGTGTAGATTAGAAGCCCTGGTCTATAATGGTTTAATGGACCTGTGTAGATTAGAAGCCCTGGTCTATAATGGTTTAATGGACCACCAGCCCTGTGTAGATTAGAAGTCCTGGTCTATACAGGTTTAATGGACCTGTGTAGATTAGAAGCCCTGGTCTATAATGGTTTAAAGGACCACCAGCCCTGTGTAGATTAGAAGCCCTGGTCTATAATGGTTTAATGGACCTGTGTAGATTAGAAGCCCTGGTCTATAATGGTTTAATGGACCTGTGTAGATTAGAAGCCCTGGTCTATAATGGTTTAATGGACCACCAGCCCTGTGTAGATTAGAAGCCCTGGTCTATACAGGTTTAATGGACCACCAGCCACTGTTAGATAATGCCTGGGTCTATAATGGTTTAAATGGCCACCAGCTGTGAAAGACAGAAATCTGGTTTCTAGGGGCCTGTGACGCTGTCAGCATTAGGCACACATGGGGCATCTCTGTCTCTCTCTCTCGCTGTCTCTCTCTCTGTCTCTCTCTCTCGCTGTCTCTCTCTTGCTCTCTCTCGCTGTCTCTCTCTCTCTCTCTCTCTCTCTCTCTC
>NW_026283920.1:0-2257 GCF_023373465.1 Oncorhynchus keta
TGTCTGTAATGTGTTTAGAATGTGTGTAGAATGTGAATAGAATGTGTGTAGAATGTGTGTAGAATGTATGTAGAATGTGTATAGAATGTGTGATGAATGTGTATAGAATGTGTGATGAATGTGTATAGCATGTGTGTAGAATATGTGTAGAATGTGTATAGAATGTATGTAGAATGTGTGTAGAATGTGTATAGAATGTGTATAGAATGTGTATAGATAGAATGTATGTAGAATATGTGTATAGAATGTGTGTAGAGTTTGTGTAGAATGTGTATAAAATGTGTATAGAATGTATATAGAATGTGTATAGAATGTATATAGAATGTTTATAGAATGTGTGATGAATGTGTGTAGAATGTGTGTAGAATGTGTGTAGAATGTGTATAGAATGTTTATAGAATGTATGTAGAATGTGTATAGAATGTGTATAGAATGTGTGTAGAATGTGTGTAGAATGTGTGTGGAATGTGTATAGAATGTATGTAGAATGTGTGTAGAATGTGTGTAGAATGTGTGTAGGATGTCTATAGAATGTGTATAGAATGTGTATAGAATGTGTATAGAATGTGTGTAGAATGTGTGTTGAATGTGTGTAGAATGTGAATAGAATGTGTGTAGAATGTGTGTAGAATGTGAATAGAATGTGTGTAGAATGTGTGTAGAATGTATGTAGAATGTGTATAGAATGTGTGATGAATGTGTATAGAATGTGTATAGAATGTGTATAGAATGTGTATAGAATGTGTGTAGAATGTGTGATGAATGTGTGTAGAATGTGAATAGAATGTGTGTAGAATGTGTGTAGAATGTATGTAGAATGTGTGTAGAATGTGTATAGAATGTGTGTAGAATGTGTGATGAATGTGTGTAGAATGTGAATAGAATGTGTGTAGAATGTGTGTAGAATGTATGTAGAATGTGTATAGAATGTGTGATGAATGTGTATAGAATGTGTATAGAATGTGTATAGAATGTGTATAGAATGTATGTAGAATGTGTGTAGAATGTGTATAGAATGTGTATAGAATGTGTATAGATAGAATGTATGTAGAATATGTGTATAGAATGTGTGTAGAGTTTGTGTAGAATGTGTATAAAATGTGTATAGAATGTATATAGAATGTGTATAGAATGTGTGATGAATGTGTATAGAATGTGTGTAGAATGTGTATAGAATGTGTATAGAATGTATATAGAATGTTTATAGAATGTGTGATGAATGTGTGTAGAATGTGTGTAGAATGTGTATAGAATGTGTATAGAATGTTTATAGAATGTATGTAGAATGTGTATAGAATGTGTATAGAATGTGTGTAGAATGTGTGTAGAATGTGTGTGGAATGTGTATAGAATGTATGTAGAATGTGTGTAGAATGTGTGTAGAATGTGTGTAGAATGTGTATAGAATGTATATAGAATGTGTATAGAATGTGTGATGAATGTATGATGAATGTGTGATGAATGTGTGTAGAATGTGTCTGTAATATGTGTAGAATGTGTATATAATGTATGTAGAATGTGTATAGAATGTGTGTAGAATGTGTGATGAATGTGTGATGAATGTGTGTAGAATGTGTGTAGAATGTGTATGGAATATGTGTAGAATGTGTATATAATGTATGTAGAATGTGTATAGAATGTGTGTAGAATGTGTGATGAATGTGTGATGAATGTGTGTAGAATGTGTGATGAATGTGTGATGAATGTGTGATGAATATGTGTAGAATGTGTATGGAATATGTGTAGAATGTGTGTAGAATGTGTGATGAATGTGTGATGAATGTGTGTAGAATGTGTATAGAATGTGTGTAGAATGTGTGTAGAATGTGTGTAGAATGTGTGTAGAATGTGTGATGAATGTGTGTAGAATGTGTGTAGAATGTACATGTTATTTTTGTTCTTTAAAGAGGATGGTGCTAATAACAATGAAAAACAACAACGAATAATTAGCTAGTCGTTTTGGCAACAGAACGAGCTTTCAGACGATGCCCATCTGACCCAGATTGGATAAACAACAACAGTAATTGTGTGAAGGCGGAGATAGAGGGATGTGTCCCCACAAGTTCCTGAACGGCACAACTTGGAGAGCTGAAAAAAAAAATCACTTTATAATTGAAGGCTCTTCTTCTTTGAGACATAAAAGTGCATGGACATTTCTTAGGAACTGTGTACACTTTGGAGGAGTGTGTGGCCACTTGGAAACATCAGTTCGACCTCTCACGGGTCAAATTAAGACCCGACATCTGTAGACACTGTA
>NW_026283921.1:0-7894 GCF_023373465.1 Oncorhynchus keta
GGGAATACCCCCTGTATTGGACAAAAATGAATGGCATGTCATTGGCATCGGACAAACCATATACACATTGGCCAATACCACCCAATTCGGCGTTGATTCATCCAAAGTGTATTGCAAATGCCATATGGTAATTGCCAGTTGTAACACTTTAAAAATTCAACAGGGGGCAAATGCGCTCCACCGGGGTTTTTCATATTGGATATGTAACCCAAATTAATGTCCAAAAGTAAAATTTTGAAAAAATGAACTTTTTTCAAAAACTTATCACCCCTTAAAAAGTGCTTTCTGGACCGTTTTCGAAATTCTTTCGATTTTTTTGTCAATTACACATGTGTAAGAACTGTATGAATATACTTTTGTCCAATTTTATTATCATAATTTTTTAATTTTTTTATATGCGCATAAGGAATATGTTTTGTCCAATTCCAATATGATTTCATAGGAAGTCAAAAGTCAAAAGTCAAAAATGTCAAAATTTTGTAAAAACTTCACACACCCATAAAAAGTGCTTTCTTGGACCGCTTTTCGAAATTCTTTCGATTTTTTGTCAATTACACATGTAAGAACTGTATGAATATACTTTTGTCCAATTTTATTATCATAATTTTTTTTTTTTTACATGCGCATAAGGAATATGTTTTGTCCAATTCCAATATGATTTACAGGAAGTCAAAAGTCAAAGTCAAAAATTTCAAAATTTTGTAAAAACTTCACACACCCTTAAAAAGTGCTTTCTGGACCGTTTTTCGAAATTCTTTCGATTTTTGTCAATTACACATGTGTAAGAACCAAGGAACAGGCTTCTTTGTCCAATTTTATTATCATAATTTTTTTTTTTTTTTTTTACATGCGCATAAGGAATATGTTTTGTCCAATTCCAATATGATTTCATAGGAAGTCAAAAGTCAAAGTCAAAAAACAAAATTTTGTAAAAACTTCACACACCCTTAAAAAGTGCTTGGACTGTTTTTTGAAATTCTTTCAATTTTTTTGTCAATTACACATGTGTAAGAACTGTATGAATATACTTTTGTCCAATTTTATTATCATATTTTTTATATATTTTTTTAAATTGTGCATAGATTTTTTTTGGCCAAATGACGTAAGAAATTTGACATGCTCAAAAAATCCTGCAGAAATGCAAAATTGACTGGCCTGATGAACTCGGGATGGCCGGGCAGTGATAGTTGTTCCTTTCCATCACTACGTTGTGTTGACTTCATCATGTCCATTTTGTGATGTTTTTCACTATATAATCATATTGCAAGCACGTGCATTTGCAATATGTTTCAATGTGCATTTACCATATGAAATTTGACATGCTCAAAAAATGCAAAATTGACTGGTCTGATGAACACAGGATGGCTGAGCAGTGATAGTTGTACATTTCCATCACCTGTTGTGTTTGATTTCATCATGTCCATTTGTTTATGTTTTCTCACTTTTGCAAAGTCACTGTGCATTTGCAATATGGTTCAATGGGCAGGTACCATCACGAATTTGTCATGCTATAAAAATCCTGCAGGAATGTGAAATTGACTGGTCTGATGAACACAGGATGGCCGAGCAGTGATAGTTGTACATTTCATCACTTGTTGTGTTGATTTCATCATGTCCATTAGGTGATGTTTTTTTCACTATAGAATCATATTGCAAATGCACGTGCATTGTTGTGCAACTGTAACCCAAAAATAAAAATATGGTTGTAAATGCATTTACCGGTCATTCTGATATTAATGCTCGCTATGGGAACACAGGATGGCCGGGCAGTGATAGTTGTACATTTCCATCACTCGCTGTGTTGATTTCCATCATGTCCATTAGGTGATGTTTTTACACTATAGAATCATATTGCAAGTGCGCGCATTTGTAATATGTTTCAATGTGCATTTACCATATGAAATTTGAAATGCTCAAAAATGCAAAATTGACTGGTCTGATGGACACAGGATGGCCGAGCAGTGATAGTTGTACATTTCATCACTCGTTGTGTTGATTTCATCATGTCCATTAGGTGATGTTTTTACACTATAGAATCATATTGCAAGTGCGCGCGCATTTGCAATATGTTTCAATGTGCATTTACCATATGAAATTTGAAATGCTCAAAAATGCAAAATTGACTGGTCTGATGGACACACAGGATGGCCGAGCAGTGATAGTTGTACATTTCCATCACTGTTGTGTTGATTTCATCATGTCCATTAGGTGATGTTTTTTCACTATAGAATCATATTGCAAATGCACGTGCATTGTTGTGCAACTGGTAACCCAAAAATAAAATATGGTTGTAAATGCATTTACCGGTCATTCTGATATTAATGCTCGCTATGGGAACACAGGATGGCCGGGCAGTGATAGCTGTACATTTCCATCACTCGTTGTGTTGATTTCATCATGTCCATTAGGTGATGTTTTTACACTATAGAATCATATTGCAAGTGCGCATTTGCAATATGTTTCAATGTGCATTTACCATATGAAATTTGAAAATGCTCAAAAATGTAAAATTGACTGGTCTGATGGACACAGGATGGCCGAGCAGTGATAGTTGTACATTTCATCACTCGTTGTGTTGATTTCATCATGTCCATTAGGTGATGTTTTTACACTATAGAATCATATTGCAAGTGCGCGCGCATTTGCAATATGTTTCAATGCATTTACCATATGAAATTTGAAATGCTCAAAAATGCTAAATTGACTGGTCTGATGGACACAGGATGGCCGAAAGCAGCAGTGATAGTTGTACATTTCCATCACCAAGCAGTTGATTTCATCATGTCCATTAGGTGATGTTTTTTCACTATAGAATCATATTGCAAAATGCACGTGCATTGTTGTGCAACTGGTAACCCAAAAATAAAAATATGGTTGTAAATGCATTTACCGGTCATTCTGATATTAATGCTCGCTATGGGAACACAGGATGGCCGGGGTGATAGTTGTACATTTCCATCACTGTTGTGTTGATTTCATCATGTCCATTAGGTGATGTTTTTACACTATAGAATCATATTGCAAGTGCGCGCGCATTTGCAATATGTTTCAATGTGCATTTACCATATGAAATTTGACATGCTCAAAAATGCAAAATTGACTGGTCTGATGGACACAGGATGGCCGAGCAGTGATAGTTGTACATTTCCATCACTCGTTGTGTTGATTTCATCATGTCCATTAGGTGATGTTTTTTCACTATAGAATCATATTGCAAGTGCGCGCGCATTTGCAATATGTTTCAATGTGCATTTACCATATGAAATTTGACATGCTCAAAAATGCAAAATTGACTGGTCTGATGAACACAGGATGGCTGAGCAGTGATAGTTGTACATTTCCATCACCTGTTGTGTTGATTTCATCATGTCCATTTGTTTATGTTTTCTCACTTTTGCAAAGTCACTGTGCATTTGCAATATGGTTCAATGGGCAGGTACCATCACGAATTTGTCATGCTATAAAAATCCTGCAGGAATGTGAAATTGACTGGTCTGATGAACACAGGATGGCCGAGCAGTGATAGTTGTACATTTCCATCACTTGTTGTGTTGATTTCATCATGTCCATTAGGTGATGTTTTTCACTATAGAATCATATTGCAAATGCACGTGCATTGTTGTGCAACTGGTAACCCAAAAATTAAAATATGGTTGTAAATGCATTTACCGGTCATTCTGATATTAATGCTCGCTATGGGAACACAGGATGGCCGGGCAGTGATAGTTGTACATTTCCATCACTCGTTGTGTTGATTTCATCATGTCCATTAGGTGATGTTTTTACACTATAGAATCATATTGCAAGTGCGCGCGCATTTGCAATATGTTTCAATGTGCATTTACCATATGAAATTTGAAATGCTCAAAAATGCAAAATTGACTGGTCTGATGGACACAGGATGGCCGAGCAGTGATAGTTGTACATTTCCATCACTCGTTGTGTTGATTTCATCATGTCCATTAGGTGATGTTTTTCACTATAGAATCATATTGCAAGTGCGCGCGCATTTGCAATATGTTTCAATGTGCATTTACCATATGAAATTTGACATGCTCAAAAATGCAAAATTGACTGGTCTGATGGACACAGGATGGCTGAGCAGTGATAGTTGTACATTTCCATCACTCGTTGTGTTGATTTCATCATGTCCATTAGGTGATGTTTTTACACTATAGAATCATATTGCAAGTGCGCGCGCATTTGCAATATGTTTCAATGTGCATTTACCATATGAAATTTGACATGCTCAAAAATGCAAAATTGACTGGTCTGATGAACACAGGATGGCTGAGCAGTGATAGTTGTACATTTCCATCACTCGTTGTGTTGATTTCATCATGTCCATTTGTTTATGTTTTCTCACTTTTGCAAAGTCACTGTGCATTTGCAATATGGTTCAATGGGCAGGTACCATCACGAATTTGTCATGCTATAAAAATCCTGCAGGAATGTGAAATTGACTGGCCCGATGAACTCGGGATAGCTGGGCAGTGATTCTGGTTCATCTCCATGGCTCGTTAGGGTTGATTTCAGAATGTCACTTTTGGTGATGGTCCCTCTCCGTTTAAACATATTGCTAATGTACAAAAGTCAACTAGCAAGTCAGTGTCCATCAGTCAATTAGATGTCATTTTGACACCAAACTGATACCAATTGACACCAAACCCACTTTTTCCAACTCATTTAGAAGCCAACTATCACATATGTCAGAGCAGGCCCATAATTCACAGCGCCATTAGTTTAAAACATAATAAAAACGTAAAACACATAGTTACGTTCTAGCTGCGGGTCCAGGTCAGACATTATGTGAAGGCCTATGTGAGGCGACCCCGAATCCCGAGTTTCGGCTCGATAGGTCCTTCGGTGCCCGAGTAAAACCCTAATTGGTGCTGAAAATCCACTTTTTTCCATGCCTTGCTATGGGGTCCTTGAATGAGCTATCGGACCGAAACGTTGGGGTCCGTCTCTATGGGCCGAGCCGGTTCCAATGCACCTAGTCTTGTGTCTCTGAGACTTTTCTAAATGTCGCCATTTTCGTAATGGTCAAAATGAATTGAAATCATTGCAAATGTACGAGGCTATTTCTCGGTCCGAGAACCTTCTAGAGCCACCTAACTCACCACGCACTCATCACCCGAGGTCTAGAACAGGTTTCTAAAGTTTCGGAACTCTAGGTCTGACGGTTCTTTAGCTCTGAACAAAAGCTAACTATTGAGGCACTGTCTGTCTCTACAACCCCAATACGTCCCTCCTTCCAAGTTGTGTGTGTCTGTGTGATTTAGTTTTCCTTGAAATTTTATGGGAAAATGACTGATTTTACAGTTCATGGGGGTTGCCTAATCACACATATGAAGTTTTGGACAGATCTGACTTTTTTAACTCCTCGAAACAGCCCCCTGAGACACTAATTAAGGCACTTCCGGTTGTCACAGGAAGCTATAAGTCAACACATATCCTCACTGGGCTATGCTTTACAGAATCCTGAGTTTTAAGTCCTTACGTTAAGAATTGACTGATTTACACAGGGTTGAATGCACTATGTCTATCAAACTGCAGGCAGGTAATGGAAAACACTTTTAGGGTGATTTTAACCACTTCCGGTTGGTCCAGGAAGCTTAGAATCAACACAGGTAGACCTCATACTGGCCTGATGGACTGTTACCAAAGACAGGTTCATACGGCATTCATAACCCATATAGACTTCAGGTTGAATTTAGGGGTGCAGGCAATGTATTCCTATGGGGAGAGAAATCAATGCAAACTATTTGAAGTAAACACCTTCTTTTAACTGTTAAGGGTTAATGCCACACGGTCAAGGTTAGGCTTGCACGGATCGGAAGGACCTTAGGAACGTACCTGAGGTCGAATTGTGCTTCTCACCCTAACGGTTCTCTCACTGTCACCCAAAAGCAAATGACGTTGTGGGGCAGGCTTCATTTTGGGCCTACTTTTCTAATGGTCGCTGCGCTCAGACCGAGCGAGCTACGGTCAAGCGGGATATCTCGTTGAATCCCGGCACGGCCTAGACATTATGTTTATGCCATTGCCTGCTCTCTGTGTCTTTGAGAACCGCACTTTTTCACTCCATCCTTGCTGTGTGTGCGTGTGAGAGCTTTTCTTTGACATCTGTTGGGAGAGATGACTGATTTACAGTTCATGAGGGTTACCTAGTCACACATATGAAGTTTTGAAAAGATCTGACTTTTTTAACCCTCGAAACAGCCCCTGAGACACCAATTAAGGCACTTCCGGTTGTCACAGGAAGCTATAAGTCAACATATATCCTCACTGGGCTATGCTTTTACAGAATCCTGAGTTTTAAGTCCTTACGTTAAGAATTGACTGATTTACACAGGGTTGAATGCACTATGTCTATCAAACTGCAGGCAGGTAATGGAAAAACACTTTTAGGGTGATTTTAACCACTTCCGGTTGGTCCAGGAAGCTTAGAATCAACACAGGTAGACCTCATACTGGCCTGATGGACTGTTACCAAAGACAGGTTCATACGGCATTCATAACCCATATAGACTTCAGGTTGAATTTAGGGGTGCAGGCAATGTATTCCTATGGGGAGAGAAATCAATGCAAACTTTTTGAAGTAAACACCATCTTTTAACTATTAAGGGTTAATGCCACACTGTCAACGTTAGGCTTGCACGGATCGGAAGGACCTTAGGAACATACCTGAGGTCGAATTGTGCTTCTCACCCTAACGGTTCTCTCACTGTCACCCAAAAGCAAATGACGTTGTGGGGCAGGCTTCATTTTGGGCCTACTTTTCTAATGGTCGCTGCGCTCAGACCGAGCGAGCTACGGTCAAGCGGGATATCTCGTTGAACTCGGCACGGCCTAGACATTATGTTTATGCCATTGCCTGCCTCTCTGTGTCTTTAAGAACCACACTTTTCACTCCATCCTTGCTGTGTGTGCGTGTGAGAGCTTTTCTTTGACATCTGCTGGGAGAAATGACTGATTTACAGTTCATGAGGGTTACCTAGTCACACATATGAAGTTTTGAAAAGATCTGACCTTTTAACCCATGGAAACTGCCACTGTGACACCATTAAAGGCACTTCCGGTTGGCACAGGAAGCTATAAATAAACTCATATCATGATTGGGGTATGCCTTTACAGAATCCCGAGTTTTAAGTCTTTACGTTAAGAACTGAGTTATTTACGGAGGGTTTAGTGAGTGTGTGTTATTTCAGAAAATCATAGAAAATCACAGAAATCTCGCAGAGCTCCGCAGCACACTTTAAAAAGATTCGTAAGAACAACCTGCAACTGGATCTGTAACCGTTGAAAAAAACACCTATCCGTGAACATCACCAAGGTGTCGTTGTACGATTTCTCTTAAATGACTGATAGATAAATGGCTGGTTCTTTTTTATTGACACCGGAGGCTCTTGACTTTGACGGAAGTGGAAAAATAATTTCTCTATTTTCATTTTGGACCTTTAATCCCAGATAAATGGCCATAACTCAAAACCGCTGAGGCCTAGACGCCATCTTGTTCGGGGCCAACTGCCCATTATGCCGCCCCTACGCCACCGAAGTTTCGGCTTCTAAATATTTTCAGTTTTCTAGATAAGGCCCCGTCGTGAATCGTGATGTTTTGTAGCAATAGCCATATGATTGCTTATGCCCTCTTGTGGGAATTTCCGGGACATGGGAAAAATGACATAAATCTTATTATTTTTGTAAAACGGAAACCGAATGTCCGACAACGTTCATTTGATGACTTCCTGGTAGGTCCGGCCCTGCCGCTCGGCCCGACGCCGTCCGCGAATTTTACAAACGATTTCGGACGTCTAGTAAGGGACCGTACATTTGCAATATGGACTTTCTCACTAACCATACAGGTACTGCCGAATTCTTCCCTTAAGGT
>NW_026283922.1:0-6585 GCF_023373465.1 Oncorhynchus keta
GGCAGGGAATAGAGGGATTGATGGAGGGATATAGGGGAATGACGGCAGGGAATAGAGGGATTGAGGGAGGGATAAAGGAATGATGACAGTGGAAGGAGGGGATTGAGGAGGGATATAGGGAATGATGGCAGGGAAGGAAGGGATTGAGGAGAGGATAAAGGAATGATGGCAGGGGAAGGGAGGGGTTGAGGGAGGGATAAAGGGAATGATGGCAGGGGAAGGGAGGGATTGAGGGAGGGATAAAGGGAATGATGGCAGGGGAAGGGAGGGATTGAGGGATGGATATAGGGAATGATGGCAGGGGAAGGGAGGGAATGATGGAGGGATATAGGGAATGATGGAGGGATATAGGGAATGATGGCAGGGGAATATAGTGATTGATGGAGGGATATGGGGAATGACGGCAGGGGAATAGAGGGATTGAGGGAGGGATATAGGGAATGACGGCAGGGGAATAGAGGGATTGATGGAGGGATATAGGGAATGATGGAGGGATATAGGGAATGATGGCAGGGGAATAGAGGGATTGAGGGAGGGATATAGGGAATGATGGAGGGATATAGGGAATGATGGCAGGGGAATAGAGGGATTGATGGAGGGATATGGGGAATGACGGCAGGGGAATAGAGATTGATGGAGGGATATGGGGAATGACGGCAGAGAATAGAGGATTGATGGAGGGATATAGGGAATAGACGGCAGGGAATAGAAGGATTGAGGGAGGAATATAGGGAATGATGGCAGGGAATGGGGAATGACGGCAGGAGAATAGAGGATTATCGGAGGGATGGAGGGAGGGATATAGGGAATGATGGCAGTGGAAGGAGGATTGAGGGAGGGATATAGGGAATGATGGCAGGAGAAGGAGAGATTGAGGAGATAGGGAATGATGGCAGGAAAAAGGAAGGATTGAAGGAGGATATCGAGGAATGATAGCAGGAGAAGGAAGGAGTTGAAGGAAGGATATAGAGAATGATGACAGTGGAAGGAAGGATTGAGGAGAGATATAAGGAATGAATGGCAGTGAAGGAAGGGATTAGAGGAGGGATATAAGGGAATGATGGCAGGGAAGGAAGGATTGAGGGATATAAGGAATGATGACGAGGAAAAGGAAGGATTGAGGGAGGGATATAGGGAATGATGCAGGGAAGGAGGGATTGAGGGAGGATATAGGGAATGATGACAGTGGAAGGAAGGATTGAGGAGGGATATAAGGAATGATGACAGTGGAAGGAGGATTGAGGAAGGATATAGAGAATGATGACAGTGGAAGGAGGATTGAGGAGGGATATAGGAATGATGGAGGATATAAGGAATGATGACAGTGGAAAGGAGGGATGGAGGGAGGGATATAGGGAATGATGACAGTGGAAGGAGGGATTGAGGGAGGGATATAGGGAATGATGACAGTGGAAGGAGGGATTGAGGGAGGGATATAGGGAATGATGGCAGGGGAAGGGAGGAAGGGAGTGACGGCAGGGTCCCTTCAGAGGAAGTTTAAAAGGGGTACCTCCTGGTTTCTTCAAAAGACCTCCGTCTCAAAACAACTGCAAGTCACGTTCAATCATGTTAGAGTCTGTACAGCCAGATAGACACAACCACCTCGACTTCAACTTCGCTTTACACATGAAAGAGCTGAACCGCACGCGCGATAATGTGTGTGTGTGTGTGTGTGTGTTTGTGTGTGTGTGTACAAGTCGCGTATGTGTGTTCAAATGTAAATCTAGTCCCTTACAGTAAAGCCCTAAAACTGTGTATCGGGGCGAAAGACATTTGGACAGAGGCCAGAAGTCAATTTAATCCAGCATCTACAGAATGACCTCCCTCAACAGTGCAGGCATACTGTCATGATACTGTCATTGTCTCAGGCCCAGGACACTGTCTGCTCTAATGGTGTTATGGCTTCTCTAGAATGATGTGAGTCTACATGAGGGTGGAGTGGGATTCAGTGGGGATAACAGCGTCTGTAATCCAACCCATTCTCAGCAGTCTTAGGGCCACTAGTCCTTTCACATATTTGGTGTATATTCAAACTAGCCTAAATGATTCAACTAGTCAACTAATAGCCAACTGACTTAAGTGTTGAGACCCAATTATTCAACTAGTGAACTAATAGCCAAATGACTTATAAATGTAGAAATGTACTGTACAGGATGAGATGGGAAAGAATAAACCCGAGGGAGAAAATACCTGTTGGCCTCGTGCAGCATCTCACTCACAGGCAGTCTGATTTAGATAGAAAACAACCACGACAGAAGAAGACAGAACACAGACAAGGCTGAGGTTGAGTGTCTACGGCCCGTGGTGACTACCTGTCCTGCTATGGTACTGACAGGCACCTTCGTTCGCTCACATAAGAGTGACTTGATTTGGAAAGGTCCATTTCATTTTTTGGGTTACTGCTAAGAAGAGCAGCCGTTATGGTTCTAAACAGATTGAGGAGACATAGTGGTTTAACGGTAACTGTGGTGCACCATCAGTATCATAGAGAACTTTAAAGAACTATATGGACCATGTTTCATAGCAGTGTATGAAGGGAGAGAAGTGCTTAATAGATTGGTAGGGTATATTACAGCTTATTAACAGGCTGGGACTTAATGGAGACAATCAAATCAACAGTTACTAAACCTACAACAAACTAATACCACTGTTTTCATTCAGTCCAAATAGCTCCAAATGAAAACCTTCCGGTCTGGAAGTGTATTATTCATTCAATAACCCAAACAAATAGTTAACCTAATCCAATCTAATTCAATTATACAATTGAACACTTCCTGGACACGTAATCACGCTAACTCCCAGCCAATATGTCATGGCAAGAAAATGCTGCAACGCCAGTTCGTTAGCAATTAGCATGTGTCTGTTCTTCCGCTCAGGTTTCAGTCTAAATGCTAATGCTATGAATGCTAATGCTATGAATGCTAATGCTATGAATGCTAATGCTATGAATGCTAATCAGAGATCCATCTCCAGAACACACAGACGACCAAATCTTAATTTGACATTAGAGTACATTAATGTGAGTGCAGAGCTCAAATTAAGATTTGGCCCTAGGAGATGGACATACATTTTCTGTTTGGTTGTAAAATATGAATAACAGAAAAATGTGAAGACAGAGTTGAAAATGGAAAGGTCCAGTTTTATAAGTGATGGTGACTGTGAGGTTGTGTTTATAGAGATGAGTAGATAGATAGATGATGTTAGACAGTCAAAGTTCAGGCAAAGCTGTCATCAGCAAGCAGACAGTGAGCGATGTACAGAGAGACAGAGGAGCAGCCAGCTCTCCCTTCCATAGCAAACCACAGCCACAGAGACAGACACAGGAAGGACAAACACAGGGACCAATAAGATGGAGGGTGGAATGGGCTTATTCCACAGATGAAGGCTTTGATTAGCATTGGTGGAGAAGCACAGTGAAACACCCATTTCAAATGGATTCTAATGGGAGTCTGACAGCTAGTCAACCTAGAAAGACACGACGACCCAAAACGAGACTGAGAGGGATAAAGAGGAAATGAGATGTGTATCCATCTTGGTCTTTGAGTGGACCTCAGCATGTTCAGTACCTAATAAAGATGAGAACCCAGAGATTTACACCCTATTATAGACCTTCTAACATGTAGCTTATGCTGGTTGGTACCACTCACTTGCTCCAGTAGACCTTTCCACTGAGGGTCTGCATCTCTCCCAGCATGGCCAGCAACAGGGACGACTTCCCACAACCCACCTGGCCCACGATCATGGTCAGCTGACCTGGAGATCAGACACAGGACAAGAAGACACTATGTGAAGGTATGAAGACACTATATAAAGGTATGAAGACACTATATAAAGGTATGAAGACACTATATAAAGACAAGAAGACACTATATAAAGGTATGAAGACACTATATAAAGATAAGAAGACACTATATAAAGATATGAAGACACTATATAAAGGTAAGAAGACACTATATAAAGGTAAGAAGACACTATATAAAGATAAGAAGACACTATATAAAGATATGAAGACACTATATAAAGACAAGAAGACACTATATAAAGGTATGAAGACACTATATAAAGATAAGAAGACACTATATAAAGATATGAAGACACTATATAAAGGTAAGAAGACACTATATAAAGATATGAAGACACTATATAAAGGTAAGAAGACACTATATAAAGATATGAAGACACTATATAAAGGTAAGAAGACACTATATAAAGATATGAAGACACTATATAAAGATAAGAAGACACTATATAAAGATAAGAAGACACTATATAAAGGTAAGAAGACACTATATAAAGATAAGAAGACACTATATAAAGATAAGAAGACACTATATAAAGGTAAGAAGACACTATATAAAGGTAAGAAGACACTATATAAAGATAAGAAGACACTATATAAAGATAAGAAGACACTATATAAAGATAAGAAGACACTATATAAAGGTAAGAAGACACTATATAAAGATATGAAGACACTATATAAAGATAAGAAGACACTATATAAAGATAAGAAGACACTATATAAAGGTAAGAATACACTATAAATAAAGACACTATATAAAGATAAGAAGACACTATATAAAGATAAAGACACTATATAAAGGCAAGAAGACACTATATAAAGATAAGAAGACACTATATAAAGGTAAGAAGACACTATATAAAGGTAAGAAGACACTATATAAAGATGAAGACACTATATAAAGATAAGAAGACACTATATAAAGATAAGAAGACACTATATAAAGATAAGAAGACACTATATAAAGATAAGAAGACACTATATAAAGATAAGAAGACACTATATAAAGATAAGAAGACACTATATAAAGATAAGAAGACACTATATAAAGGTAAGAAGACACTATATAAAGATAAGAAGACACTATATAAAGGTATGAAGACACTATATAAAGATAAGAAGACACTATATAAAGGTAAGAAGACACTATATAAAGATAAGAAGACACTATATAAAGGTATGAAGACACTATATAAAGATAAGAAGACACTATATAAAGGTAAGAAGACACTATATAAAGGTATGAAGACACTATATAAAGATAAGAAGACACTATATAAAGGTAAGAAGACACTATATAAAGGTAAGAAGACACTATATAAAGGTATGAAGACACTATATAAAGATAAGAAGACACTATATAAAGGTAAGAAGACACTATATAAAGATAAGAAGACACTATATAAAGGTAAGAAGACACTATATAAAGATAAGAAGACACTATATAAAGGTAAGAAGACACTATATAAAGATAAGAAGACACTATATAAAGGTATGAAGACACTATATAAAGATAAGAAGACACTATATAAAGGTAAGAAGACACTATATAAAGGTAAGAAGACACTATATAAAGGTATGAAGACACTATATAAAGATAAGAAGACACTATATAAAGATAAGAAGACACTATATAAAGGTAAGAAGACACTATATAAAGATAAGAAGACACTATATAAAGATAAGAAGACACTATATAAAGATAAGAAGACACTATATAAAGGTAAGAAGACACTATATAAAGATAACAAGACACTATATAAAGATAAGAAGACACTATATAAAGATAAGAAGACACTATATAAAGATAAGAAGACACTATATAAAAGACACTATATAAAGATAAGAAGACACTATATAAAGATAAGAAGACACTATATAAAGATAAGAAGACACTATATAAGAAGACACTATATAAAAAGATAAGATAAAGAAGACACTATATATAAAGGTAAGAAGACACTATATAAAGATAAGAAGACACTATATAAAGATAAGAAGACACTATATATAAAGGAGAAGACACTATATACAGATAAGAAGACACTATATAAAGATAAGAAGACACTATAAAGGTAGACACTATATGAAGATAAAGAAGACACTATATAAAGGTAAGAAGACACTATATAAAGGTAAGAAGACACTATATAAAGGTATGAAGAAGATGAAGACACTATATAAAGATAAGAAGACACTATAAAGATAAGAAGACACTATATAAAGGTATGAAGACACTATATAAAGTAAAGAATATATAAAGATAAGAAGACACTATATAAAGGTAAGAAGACACTATATAAAGATAGACACTATATAAAGGTGAAGACACTATATAAAGGTAAGAAGACACTATATAAAGATAAGAAGACACTATATAAAGATAAGAAGAACTATATAAGGTAAAGAAGACACTATATAAAGATAGAAGACACTATATAAAGATAAGACACTATATAAAGATAAGAAGACACTATATAAAGGTATGAAGACACTATATAAAGGTATGAAGACACTATATAAAGATAACTATATAAAGGTAAGAAGACACTATATAAAGATAAGAAGACACTATATAAAGGTAAAGAAGACACTATATAAAGGTAAGAAGACACTATATAAAGGTAAGACACTATATAAAGATAAGAGACACTATATAAAGATAAGAAGACACTATATAAAGGTAAGAAGACACTATATAAAGATAAGAAGACACTATATAAAGGTAAAGAAGACACTATATAAAGGTAAGACACTATATAAGGTAAGAAGACACTATATAA
>NW_026283923.1:0-9290 GCF_023373465.1 Oncorhynchus keta
TCAGACCTCCACAAGTCCGCAGACCTCCACAAGTCTAGTTCATCCTTGGAGTAATTTCCAAATGCCAGAAGATACCACGTTCATCTGTACAAACAATAGTATGCAAGTATAAACACCATGGGACCACGCAGCGTCATACCGCTCAGGAAGGAGACGCATTCTGTCTCCCTAGAGATGAAACATACTTTGGTGCGAAAAGTGAAAATCAATCCCAGAACAGCAGCAAAAGACCATGTGAAGATGCTGGAGGAAACGTACAAAAGTATCTATATCCACAGTAAAACGAGTCCTATATCGAATAACCTGAAGAGAGTCCGCTCAGCAAGGAAGAAGACACTGCTCCAAAACCGCCATAAAAAAGCCAGACTACGGTTTACAACTGCACATGGGGACAAAGATCGTACTTTCCTGAGAAATGTCCTCTGATCTGATGAAACAACAATAGAACTGTTTCGCCATAATGACCATCGTTATGTTTCGAGGAAAAAGGGGGATGCCTGCAAGCCGAAGAATACCATCCCAACCGTGAAGCACGGGGGTGGCAGCATCATGTTGTGGACTGGTGCACTTCACAAAATAGATGGCATCATGAGGTGGATGTGGATCATTTGAAATAACATCTCAAGAAATCAGTTAGAAGTTATAGCTTGGTTGCAAATGGGACTTCCAAATGGACAATGACCCCAAGCATACTTCCAAAGTTCTGGCAAAATGGCTTGAGGACAACAAAGTCAAGGTATTGGAGTGGCCATCACAAAGCCCTGACTTCAATCATATAGAACATTTGTGGACAGAACTGAAAAAGCGTGTGGAAGCAAGGAGGCCTAAAAACCTGGCTCAGTTACACCACCTCTGTGAAGAGATATGGGCCAAAATTCACCTGACTTATTGTGTGAAGCTTGTGGAAGGCTACCCAAAATGTTTGACCCAAGTTAAATCATTTAAAGGCAATGCTACCAAATACTAATTGAGTGTATGTAAACTTCTGAACCACTGGGAATGTGATGGGAAAAAAACAAGTTGAAATAAATCATTCTCTACTATTATTGTGACATTTCACATTCTTAAAATAAAGTGGTGATCCTAACTGAACTAAGACAGGGAATTTTTACTATGATTAAATGTCAGGAATTTTGTTTAAATGTATTTGGCAAAGGAGTACGTAAACTTCAGACTTCAACTGTACTTTATATCTGGTTTGAGTCGTTTAAGTTAACACTGAAAGCGTTTTTCCATCCCAAAATTATATATATATATTTTTTACACTGTTTGGACATAGGCAACCCGGAAAAAATGTAGCTGACCAACTCCAAAGAATTGCAATGGCAAAAATCCCTGGATCAATCAGTGAGGAATTTGATAGGGTCTTACATTAAAGATGCACTCTCAAACTTCTGTATCATTTCAGCCAGGAGTTTTGAAAGTGGTGCTCACGAGTAAAAAGTGGTCCCCGTTTTTTGTGTACTATGTCCTTCAATTATGTACTACGTCATCCTTTTCATGTGACATGTTACACATTTAGCCATTTGTATAATATCATATTAATTTTGCAATTTGTGCAAAGATCCAAGTGGGTTTGGAAATTAGTTGAGTCAGGTTAAAGTCAAGACAAATATTCTGTGTTTATTTCACATATATAGCCACCCCCCCTTTCCATCTATCACACCTGAAAATGTTGTAATCAGTTATTTCAAGGTCCTTATCCATAATCTAACAATTGAGCCAGGTCTCTGCGAGAACCAGAATATCAGGGCTCGTGTCAAGCACCCAGACATCAAGAAGGTCCATATTTGACATCAAAGATGTCTGTCTGTTGAGAGGTCTCTCAATTATGCTACATGGTTGAAAAGAGAACATCATTACTTTATTGTAACACAGAGGAATACCTTTTTACAATGCTGCACAAGCATGACCTGCAGAAACCACTCATTCAGTGCCCACTCAGCACAGCGGCCATTCCAGCTAATGTGGACCATCTCAACTCCAACCATAGAACTCCTATAGAGCTCATCTCTCCAGGTCACCCATTTTCCTGTGTAAACAGAAGAGGCATACTGAGCTTTTCCCACACAAGAGAGTGGGATGGAGATTATTGTGGAGGAGTTTTAAAATATTGTTTTTTAGTTACAGTATACAGTGGGGCAAAAAACTATTTAGTCAGCCACCAATTGTGCATGTTCTCCCACTTAAAAAGATGAGTCCTGTAATTTTCATCATAGGTACACTTCAACTATGACAGACAAAATTAGATTTTTTTCCCCCCAGAAAATCACATTGTAGGATTTTTTATGAAATTATTTGCAAATTATGGTGGAAAATACGTATTTGGTCACCTACAAACAAGCAAGATTTCTGGCTCTCACAGACCTGTAACTTCTTCTTTAAGAGGCTCCTCTGTCCTCCACTCGTTACCTGTATTAATGGCACCTGTTTGAACTTGTTATCAGTATAAAAGACACCTGTCCACAACCTCAAACAGTCACACTCCAAACTCCACTATGGCCAAGACCAAAGAGCTGTCAAAGGACACCAGAAACAAAATTGTAGACCTGCACCAGGCTGGGAAGACTGAATCTGAAATAGGTAAGCAGCTTGGTTTGAAGAAATCAACTGTGGGAGTAATTATTAGGAAATGGAAGACATACAAGACCACTGATAATCTCCCTCGATCTGGGGCTCCACGCAAGATCTCACCCGTGGGGTCAAAATGATCACAAGAACGGTGAGCAAAAATCCCAGAACCACACGGGGGGACCTAGTGAATGACCTGCAGAGAGCTGGGATCAAAGTAACAAAGCCTACCATCAGTAACACACTACGCCGCCAGGGTCTCAAATCCTGCAGTGCCAGATGTGTCCCCCTGCTTAAGCCAGTACATGTCCAGGCCCATCTGAAGTTTGCTAGAGAGTATTTGGATGATCCAGAAGAAGATTGGGAGAATGTCATATGGTCAGATGAAACCAAAATAAATCATTTTGGTAAAAACTCAACTCAACCTACTGTGAAGCATGGGGGTGGAAACATCATGCTTTGGGGCTGTTTTTCTGCAGAGGGACCAGGATGACTGATCCGTGTAAAGGAAAGAATGAATGGGGCCATGTATCGTGAGATTTTGAGTGAAAACCTCCTTCCATCAGCAAGGGCATTGAAGATGAAACGTGGCTGGGTCTTTCAGCATGACAATGATCCCAAACACACCGCCCGGGCAATGAAGGAGTGGCATCGTAAGAAGCATTTCCAGGTCCTGGAGTGGCCTAGCCAGTCTCCAGATCTCAACCCCATAGAAGAAAATCTTTTGGGGAGTTGAAAGTCCGTGTTGACCAGCAACAGCCCCAAAACATCACTGCTCTAGAGGAGATCTGCATGGAGGAATGGGCCAAAATACCAGCAACAGTGTGTGAAAACCTTGTGAAGACTTACAGAAAACGTTTGACCTCTGTCATTGCCAACAAAGGGTATATAACAAAGTATTGAGATAAACTTTTGTTATTGACCAAATACTTATTTTCCACCATCATTTGCAAATTAATTAATTTCAAATCCTACAATGTGATTTTCTGGAGAAAAAAAATCTAATTTTGTCTGTCATAGTTGAAGTGTACCTATGATTAAAATGACAGGCCTCTTATCTTTTTAAGTGGGAGAACTTGCACAATTGGTGGCTGACTAAATACTTTTTTGCCCCACTGTATGTAATCAGGATAGCAGTTCTCTTTCATAATTTCTTCATAATCCCATGTGGCACTCAAAGACATTCAGAGAATTGGCCTGAAACCACTCCTGCGTTGTCTTCGCTGTGTGCTTAGGGACGTTGTCCTGTTGGAAGGTGAACCTTCGCCCCAGTCTGAGGTCCTGAGCCCTCTGGAGCAGATTTTCATCAAGGATCTCTCTGTACTTTGCTCCATTCACCGTTCCCTCAATCCTGACTAGTCTCCCAGTCCCTGCCGCTGGAAAACATCCCCACAGCATGATGCTGCCACCATCATGCTTCACCGTAGGGATGGTGCCAGGTTTCCTTCAGATGTGACATTTGGCATTCAGGCTGGAGTGTTCAATCTGGATTTCATCAGACCAGAGAATCTTGTTTCTCATCAAAAACACAACCAAGATGGCGTAGCAGTCGGACATGTGTTTTGTCTTGTCCCGTCCTGTCTAGTGTAAATATAGTTCTCTTCGTTTTTTTTCTGTATATATTTTGTACATATTTTAATCTCACTTTCCAACTAGAGCTGAATATACTCTCCTGCAACCCGCATCACCCAATGTGGTACGGATCTGCTTTTTCTATACTTTACTTTAGAACCGGAACCCCCATCAGAAGCTAGCCAGCTAACTAGCTACTGGCTAGTACTCAGTTAGCCATTGCTAGCGGTCTTCAAAAGCTAACTAGGACACCATGACATCAACCCAGAGCATATCAGACTGCTTTTTCTCTACCACATCTCCAGTTCTACCGCAGCTCTGAACCTTTACACCGGATCATCGCAACTAGCTAGCTGCAATCCAGTGGCTACTCCTGGCTAACGTCTCTGTCCCAAAACAAGCTACCAGTTAGCCTTGAGCTAAAGCCCATCTCCCGACTGCCGAAGAGGCCCAACAATACCTCTTTGCCAATTGGCCTGGACCCTTTACTGCCGACACGGAGCCCCGCCCGATCCATCACGACCGGGTCCGCCGACCTGTCGTCCGAGGTGGTTTCAACAGGCTTTTTCGTTGCGACATCGCTAAAGATCCACAGCTGTGTCTCCAGCTCACCTAGCGTACTAGAGCACCTATAGCATACTCCTGGGCTACAATTACCCGGGCCCACGACCTGTCTGTCGATGTCACCGCATGAAGAGGAATAAACAGACTCACCCCATCGCGACGTCCCCAAAGGTTAACTCTCTAGCCCTCAAGTATCTCCCTGTTTGCTAATTCGGCCTGCTAACGGCCAGCTTGTCTAGCCCGGGCCTACGAACTGCCAGCTTGTTAGCACAGGCCTGCTAACCACCTGAATCACCGCATCCCAAACACGCTGAACCCATTTACTTTCCATCTCTTTTGATTTTTATTTTGTTTATACCTTCCGGAAACCTGTCACCCACTGTGATACGGAATTTATTACTTTAATTTTTATTTTATTTTTATGTCACACTCAAGAACCTCCAGACGCTAACCAGCCAACTAGCTACAAGCTATTTAGTCATTGTTAGTTTTTTTTAAACCTGATAACACTCTGCCAGCCCAGCCTCCCTGCCCCATCCACCGCTGTCCCCTGGACACTGATCTTGGCTACATAGCTGACGACGCTGACTGTCCATTAATCACGGTACTCCATTCTGCTTGTTTGTTTATCTGTCGGCCCAGTTGCCTAGTCAACGCCATTTTACCTGCTGTTTGCTGTGCTAGCTGATTAGCCTCGCCTACTGTTTTTAGCTAGCTTTCCCAATTCAACACCTGTGATTACTGTATGCCTCGCTGTATGTCTCTCTCAAATGTCAATATGCCTTGTATACTGTTGTTCAGGTTAGTTATCATTGTTTTAGTTCACAATGGAGCCCCTAGATCAGGGGTGTCAAAGTCAAATGGACGGAGGGCCAAATAAAAAATTTAGCTACAAGCCGAGGGCCGGACTGTTCGAATGTTCATTGAAAATTTTTTAAATGACGCATATAGTCTAGTGAACCTAATTGAACCTACTGAAAACCTAACAAATATATTCCAATATGATCAGATAAATAAAGCAATATTTTCTTATGGCTCTGTCAGTAATCTTTAATTTTCAACAGACACAAAAGACAAATTTCCTTTATATAAAAATCCCCATAACATGAACATTAAATGAAAAAAAAACGGTATTCAAGGCACCATCAGTAGCCTATATTTTCTATTTTAGCAAAAGTGGGCTAAATTTACTTCAAAGAAAAAAACAATAATAGCAATTTTCTATCATCCACTCAACTGAAATATTTTTAAAATATAATTGGATTGAAATACAATAAAATAAAGTGCAAAAATCTATTAATCAAAAACAACACTTTGTTTAAGGAGAAGTAACATGCAGTGAAAACAAATATTAAACTTTAACTTTTAAACTTGAACTGAGTAAAACTCTAAATATGTGATTGCACAGTAATGTTCACTTGTTTGAGGTTGAGGGTGATACTTGGTGGTGTCCCATCTTTTCCACAAGTTCATCAATGTTCGGGGGTAGGCTCTGAGCTGAGGAAATCCTCAGAATTGAGTGGAGGTGTTCAGCAGTAAGTCGACTTCTGTGTGATGTTTTGTTCAAGTTCATCAAAGAAAACAGTTGTTCACAGGTATGTGCTGCCAAACATAGACAACGTTTGAGCAGCCTGATGCGCAGCTGGGGCATTGTGTCGGGAGGAAACGGGCGAACTCCGCAGCACCCACTGCCGCATATTTTGCCCTCAGTGCATCATTGCATTGGAGGTCAATCAACTCCATTTGGAGGTTTGGTGGTGAGCTTTCCACGTCAACAGCAAATGGGTTACCGAGCAGTTCCAACCTGCTTTTTTGTGCTTCAAAGTCAGCAAATCGGCGTCGAAAGTCAGCGGCAAGCATACCTATTTTATCAGCCAACTGTGCGCTCGGGAACGCACTGGTAGAGAGCTTCTCTTTCATGGTCTGGCAGCTGGGAAAGTGGCTCAAATTTTCTTTCCGCATCTGCGTCTCCCACAGAGTCAGTTTGGTTTTAAATGCCTTCACTGTACTGTACATATCAGAGATGACACGATCCCGACCCTGCAGCTGCAAGTTCATTGCATTCAGATGACTCGTAATGTCACACAGAAAAGCCATTTCACACAGAAACATTTCGTCTCGGAGTTGTGTTGTGTCTTTCCCTTTGCTGTCCAAGAACAGACAAATCTCCTCACGAAGCTCGAAACATCTTTGAAGCACCTTTCCCTGGCTTAGCCATCGCACCTCTGTGTGATAAGGCAAATCACCATGCTCCGTTTCTAACTCCGTCAGAAATGCCTTGAACTGGCGGTGATTCAAACCTTTGGCTCTGATAAAGTTAACTGTGCGCGTGATGATGCTCATTACATGCTCCATTTTCAAGGCTTTACCGCACAACGCTTCCTGGTGTATGATACAATGATAAGCTGTCAGCTCACCTGTCGCGTTTTCCTCTTGCATCTTTTCCCGTATCTTCGCCACCAGTCCGCTCCTGTGTCCACACATCGCAGGTGCTCCGTCGGTTGTCAAACCCACGAGTTTTTCCCAAGGCAGCTCCATCTCATTTACACATCTTGACACCTCTTCATACAAATCATGCCCCGTAGTTGTGCCATGCATAGGACGTAAAGCCAAAAACTCCTGTCACGCTTAGGCTGGAGTCCACTCCGCGGATGAAAATTGACAACTGGGCAATGTCAGAAATGTCGGTGCTCTCATCCACAGCCAAGGAATATGCAATGAAATCTTTTCCTTTTTCACAAGCTGCTCTTTTAGATTGATGGACAACTGGTCTACTCTCTCTCGGCAATGGTGTTTCTGCTCAGACTCACATTTAAAAAGAGTTGCCTTTTTCTGGGCAAACTTCGTCACAAACTTTAATCATGCAGTTTTTGATGAAATCCCCTCCGTAAATGGCCGGGCTGATTTAGCGATCTCTTCTGCCAAAATAAAACTGGCCTTGACAGCAGCCTGGCCTTGTGATTTGGCTTTTTGAACAGAGCCTGTCGAGATTTGAGGCCTCGTTTTAATTCCTCTGCCTTTGTAGCCTTTGTTCCATGTCCATATTCTTGTTTTTGTCCGCGTGTTTCGTTTTCATAATGTCGTCTCAGATTATACTCTTTCAGTACCGCCACACTTTCTCCACACAGAAGACACACAGGTTTTCCAGCTACCTCCGTGAACAAATACTCCGACTCCCACCTTGTTTGAAACCCCGGTTCTCAGTGTCCACCTTCCGTTTTGCCATTTTTGATGGGTATCTGAAAGTTAATTTTACTGTGATGCTGACAACTGCTGTGCCAATAAATATTGAAATGAAGCAGCCTACTGCTCGGTGCGTCACCGTTGCATTGTGGGAAATGTAGTATTGGTGCGTGTAAAAGATCTGCGGGCTGCCGGCTTGCTGCGGTCTGCGGGCCGGTTCTAATAATAAATCAAGATCATCCCAGGGGCCGTAAAAAACCTTCTCGCGGGCCGGATGTGGCCCGCGGGCCTTGACTCTGACATATGTGCCCTAGATCCACTCTGCATACCCCTGTTACCTCCTTTGTCCCACCCCCCACACATGCGGTGACCTCACCCATTACAACCAGCATGTCCAGAGATACAACCTCTCTCATCATCACCCAGTGCCTGGGCTTACCTCCGCTGTACCCGCACCCCACCATACCCCTGTCTGCGCATTATGCCCTGAATATATTCTACCATGCCCAGAAACCTGCTCCTCTTATCCTCTGCCCCCAACGCTCTAGGCGACCAGTTTTACAGCCTTTAGCCGCACCCTCTTACTACTCCTTCTCTGTTCCGCGGGTGATGTGGAGGTAAACCCAGGCCCTGCATGTCCCCAGGTACCCTCATTTGTTGACTTCTGTGATCGAAAAAGTCTTGGTTTTATGCATGTCAACATCAGAAGCCTCCTCCCTTGTTTTACTCACTGCTTTAGCACACTCTGCTAACCCTGATGTCCTTGCCGTGTCTGAATCCTGGCTCAGGAAGGCCACCAAAAATTCAGAGATTTCCATACCCAACTATAACATCTTCCGTCAAGATAGAACTGCCAAAGGGGGCGGAGTCGCAGTCTACTGCAGAGATAGCCTGCAAAGTAATGTCATAAATGCAGAACCAAGAACAGATACAGCCCTTGGTTCACTCCAGACCTGACTGCCCTCGACCAGCACAAAAACATCCTGTGGCGGACTGCAATAGCATCGAATAGCCCCCGTGATATGCAACTGTTCAGGGAAGTCAGGAACCAATACACGCAGTCAGTCAGGAAAGCTAAGGCCAGCTTCTTCAGGCAGAAGTTTGCATCCTGTAGCTCCAACTCCAAAAAGTTCTGGGACACTGTGAAGTCCATGGAGAACAAGAGCACCTCCTCCCAGCTGCCCACTGCACTGAGGCTAGGAAACACGGTCTCCACCGATAAATCCATGATTATCGAAAACTTCCAATAAGCACTTCTCAACGGCTGGCCATGCCTTCCGCCTGGCTACTCCAACCTCGGCCAACAGCTCCGCCCCCTGTAGTTCCTCACCCAAGCCTCTCCAGGTTCTCTTTTACCCAAATCCAGATAGCAGATGTTCTGAAAGAGCTGCAAAACCTGG
>NW_026283924.1:0-8037 GCF_023373465.1 Oncorhynchus keta
GAACATATCAAGACTGTTTCAAGCGACAGCTTTTCTCCATCTACGTAACATTGCAGTAAAAATCCAGAAACTGTCTGTCCAAAATGATGCAGAAAGATGTATCCATGCTTTTGTTACTTCTAGGTTAGAATTACTGCAATGTCTCTACTTTTCCGGCTACCCGGATAAAGCACTAAATAAACTTCGGTTGGTGCTAATTAATTAATCTTCTCCTTTCCCCCTTCTGATGACCAGGTGGCGAATCACATCTCTGCATGTCACGGCAGACATATCAGTGTGGATGACGGATCACCACCTCAAGCTGAACCTCGGCAAGACGGAGCTGCTCTTCCTCCCGGGGGAAGTGACTGCCCGTTCCATGATCTCGCCATCACGTGCTGGGACAACTCCATTGTCCTCCTCTCCCAGAGCGCTAAAAGAACTGCGGCGTGATCCTGGCCAACACCCTGTCGTTCTCAACTAACATCAAGGCGGTGGCCCGTTCCTGTAGGTTCATGCTCTACAACATCCGCGAGAGTACGACCCTGCCTCACACAGGAAGCGGCGCAGGTCCTAATCCAGGCACTTGTCATCTCCCCGTCTGGTTGCTGCAGCCTTCGCTGTTGGCTGGGCTCCCTGCCTGTGCCATTAAACCCCTACAACTCATCCAGAACGCTGCAGCCCGTCTGGTGTTCAACCTTCCCAAGTTCTCTCACGTCACCCCGCTCCTCCGCTCTCTCCACTGGCTTCCAGTTGAAGCTCGACCATGGTGCTTGCCTACGGAGCTGTGAGGGGAACGGCACCTCAGTACCTCCAGGCTCTGATCAGGCCCTACACCCAAACAAGGGCACTGCGTTCATCCACCTCTGGCCTGCTCGCCTCCCTACCACTGAGGAAGTACAGTTCCCTCTCAGCCCAGTCAAAACTGTTCGCTGCTCTGGCTCCCCAATGGTGGAACACACTCCCTCACGACGCCAGGACAGCGGAGTCAATCACCACCTTCCGGAGACACCTGAAACCCCACCTCTTTAAGGAATACCTAGGATAGGATAAGTAATCCTTCTCGCCCCCCCCCCCCTTAAAAGATTTAGATGCACTATTGTAAAGTGGCTGTTCTACTGGATGTCATAAGGTGAATGCACCAATTTGTAAGTCGCTCTGCTAAATGACTTAAATGTAAATGTAAATGTAATGCTAAATACGGCTGCTAGAATCCTGACTAGAACCAAAAAATGTGATCATATTACTCCAGTGCTAGCCTCCCTACACTGGCTTCCTATGAAGGCAAGGGCTGATTTCAAGGTTTTGCTGCTAGCCTACAAAGTATTACATGGGCTTGCTCCTACCTATCTTTCCGATTTGGTCCTGCCGTACATACTTACATGTACGCTATGGTCTAAAGACGCAGGCCTCCTAATTGTCCCTAGAATTTCTAAGCAAACAGCTGGAGGCTGGGCCTTCTCCTATAGAGCTCCATTTTTATGGAATGGTCTGCCTACCCATGTGAGAGACACAGACTCGGTCTCAACCTTTAAGTCTTTACTGAAGACTCATCTCTTCAGTAGGTCATATGATTGAGTGTAGTCTGGCCCAGGAGTGGGAAGGTCAACGTAAAGGCTCTGGAGCCTCTCTCCACTGGGATTCAATGCCTCTAACCCTATTACAGGGGCTGAATCACTGGCTTACTGGTGATCTCCCATGCCGTCCCTAGAAGGGGTGCGTCACTTGAGTGGGTTGAGTCACTGACTTGGTCTTCCTGTCTGGGTTGGCGCCCCCCTTCTGTACAGCACTTTGATATATCAGCTGATGTAAGAAGGCTATATAAATACATTTGATTTGGATTTGCCCACAGTTAAAAAAAAACACAAAAAACCTGTCTCTGAAGTCCTTATGACTCAAGACTGTATTTCCGCACCACTACGAGGAGTGCACAAGTGCGTCTCGTTGCAAAGAGCAGTCTTGTTAAGCGAGCTATTGTACTTGAGGAGGACGATGGCACTCGTGTTGGGCTTACAATCTTGCACAGTCTGTAGCAAGCCCCATTTAGCTACAGCCAAGTTCACTGTATTAGTTTTGCAAATGATCTTGACTGGTAAATCAGAGACTGAACAGTGTGGAATTGGTGTTTTTGTTCTTCTGCACAGGGCACGCAGCGTTATCATGTTGTACATTTTGCAAAAGAGAACACTGTTGAAGTTGTGCCAGAGCAGTGGGTGGAGAAGAGAGTTGGGGTGAGTCGATCAGTTAATTTGTTTACCCTTTTCAGCCAAACAGATGGATAAATAGTTAACATATCTTGCAGGTTCTGTGTTACATTTACATTTTACATTTAAGTCATTTAGCAGACGCTCTTATCCAGAGTGACTTACAAATTGGTGCATACACCATACAGTGTTGCTACTGGCCAAGAAATGCCAGCGTAGGCGCAAACTCCCTGTGCTTAACGGGGGCTGGAGAGACCGGGCAGGCACCGTGTTATGCTGTGGTGCGCACTGTGTTTCCAGCTCCGTGAGCCAAATGCCATGAAGCCGGCTCTACGCATCTGGTCCCCAGTGCGTCTCCTTGGGCCGGCTTACATGGCACCAGCCTTGCTGCTCGGTGTCTCCGGTTCGCCTGCATAGCCCAGTGCGGGCTATTCCACCTCGCCCGCACTGGCAGGGCGACCGAGAGCATTCAACCAGGTGAGGTTGGACAGGCTCGGTGCTCAAGAGCTCCAGTGCGCCTGCACGGTCCGGTCTATCCAGTACCACCTCCACACCCAGCCTTCCGGTAGCAGCTCCCCGCACCAGGCTTCCTGTGCGTGTCCTTGGTTCAGTACCACCAGTACCAGCACCACGCATCAGGTCTACAGTGCGCCTCGCCTTCTCCAGCGCTGCCGGAGCCTTTCTCCTCTCCTGCGCTGCCGGAGTCTCCCGCCTGTTCAGCGCAGCCAGAGCCTTCCTCCTCTACAGCGCTGCTGGAGTCTCCCGCCTGTTCAGTGCAGCCAGAGCTGTCGGTCTGCATGGAGCAGCCAGAGCTGTCAGTCTGCATGGAGCAGCCAGAGCTGTCAGTCTGCATGGAGCAGCCAGAGCTGTCAGTCTGCATGGAGCAGCCAGAGCTGTCAGTCTGCATGGAGCAGCCAGAGCTGTCAGTCTGCATGAAGCAGCCAGAGCTGCCAGTCTTCAAGGAGTTTCCAGTCTGCAAGGAGCTGCCAGTTTGCACAGACCTGTCAGTCTGCAAGGAGCTGCCAGTCTGCAAGGAGCTGCCAGGCTGCATGGAGCTGTCAGTCTGCAAGGAGCTGTCAGCCTGCAAGGAGCTGCCAGTCTGCAAGGAGCTGCCAGTCTGCACGGAGCCGCCAGAGCTGCCAGTCTGTAAGAAGCCGCCAGAGCTGTCAGCCTACATGGAGCAGCCAGAGCCGCCAGTCAGCGTGGAGCAGCCAGAGCCGCCAGTCAGCATGGAGCAGCCAGATCTTTCAGTCTGCCAGGATCCGCCAGTCAGCCAGACTCTTCCAGATCTGCCAGTCAGCCAGACTCTTCCAGATCCGCCAGTCAGCCAGACTCTTCCAGATCCGCCAGTCAACCAGACTCTTCCAGATCCGCCAGTCAACCAGACTCTTCCAGATCTGCCAGTCAACCAGACTCTTCCAGATCTGCCAGTCAACCAGACTCTTCCAGATCTGCCAGTCAACCAGACTCTTCCAGATCTGCCAGTCAACCAGACTCTTCCAGATCTGCCATTCAGCCAGACTCTTCCAGATCTGCCAGTCAGCCAGACTCTTCCAGATCTGCCAGAACTGCCAGTCGGCCAGGATCCGCCAGTCAGCCAGGGTCCGCCAGATCCGCCAGTCAACCAGGATCTGCCAGTCAGCCAGGATCTGCTGAGACCACCAGCCAGCCAGGATCTGGTAGATCCTATCTACCTGCCTGAGCTTCCTCTCACTCCCTGAGCTTCCTCTCACTCCTGAGCTTCCTCTCACTCCTGAGCTTCCTCTCACTCCTGAGCTCCTCCTGAGCTCACTCCCGAGCTTCCCCTCACTCCCGAGCTTCCCCTCACTCCCGAGCTTCCCCTCACTCCCGAGCTTCCCTCACTCCCGAGCTGCCTCAGTCCCGAGCTGTCATTCAGTCCCGATCTGCTCTCAGTCCAGTGGGGTTCTGGGTGAGGACTACTAGGCCATGGTCGGCAGGGAGGGTGGACTATCCAGGGACCGCGAGGAGAGGGGACTAAGACATTGACTGAGTGGGTTCCACGTCCCGTGCCGGAGCCGCCACCATGGACAGACGCCCACCTGGACCCTCCCTATTGTTTTGAGGTGCGTTCGGGAGTCCGCACCTTAGAGGGGGTTCTGTCACGCCCGGGTTGAAGTATTTTGTGTTTATCCTTATGTATTGGGTCAGGCCAGGGTGTGGCATGGGGTTTTTGTATTGTGGTGTGTTTTGTCTTGGGGTTTAGGTGTTGGTATTGGGATTGTAGCTTAGTGTGGTATCTAGCAAAGTCTATGGCTGTCTGGAGTGGTTCTCAATCAGAGGCAGAGTGTTTATCGTTGTCTCTGATTGGGAACCATATTTAGGCATCCATATTCTTTGAGTTTGTCGTGGGTGATTGTCCTTAGTGTCTTTGTTCCTGTCGCTGTGTTAGTTGACACAAGTATAGGCTGTTTCGGTTTTCATTTTCGTTATTTACGTTCTTTGTTTTGTAGTGTTTGTGTTAATTCGTGTTTACGTTGTCCATTAAACATGGATCGCAATCTACACGCTGCATTTTGGTCCGACTCTCCTTCACACCTAGAAAACCGTTACAACTACTTTGTGTCAAAGTTTAACAAGGACTCTCTCCTCCTCACCAGTGTCATGATCAAAGATATGATTAAGAGCCTCACATACAGTATAATACACACATACAGAAAATATACCAGAGCTGCGAGAAAAGTTCTATATAGTATTGAAACAATGTTGCGATTGTTTGTGGGAATGCTAACAGGTGTGGTTCCCGTGGGGAAAGATTCTATTGGGGATAGGTTCCTGTGGGGGTTTCCATGGAAGCCAAGAAGGGGAGTGACAAGTGTGTGTGTGTGTGTGTGTGTGTGTGTGTGTGTGTGTGTGTGTGTGTGTGTGTGTGTGTGTGTGTGTGTGTGTGTGTGTGTGTGTGTGTGCGTGCATGTGCTCAAACACACATGCATGTGAGGTCTGGGAGAGGAAGTGTGTCCATTTGATGAATGGGCATGAGCCTGAACAAAATGTTATACACTACTTGTAGTCTCACCCATTCATTTCTAATGACTGGTCATTTTTGACCAGGAACGCCACATGTGTACAAAAGTTAAGTAAAACACCTAAAATGTAATGAAAATCATCCGCGTGTATTTTGTATGTTCAGATGCCCTGTGTGGACAAAGTTATGGAACCTTATGACAATCAAATTAAATGAACTACATTTTTCAGAGAGAACTGAAAATCAGCATGTCCCAGTTTAGGTCACATAGCAGGACAAATTCAGACTTAGTGTAAGGGGCCAGGAGAAAACTTAGGGCAGGTAGGGTACAGGCTGGTGCTGACGTGAGGACGATAGCAAAGAGCTATTTGAAAGTTTATTACTTAAATCCAGCAAATCAAATTGTTTGGGGACAGACTTGGTGGAGACAACCGAGCACTGAAGGTGATCCTTGGTAAAGATTGCCACTCCCCACATTTGGAAGATCTGTCTTGCCGAAAAAGGCTATATCCAGAAAGGTTAACATCAGTATTCAAAACACTCTTCCTTAACCACGTCTCAGTAATGACCAACACATCTGGATTGGAGCTGTGAACCCACACTTTCAATTGATACATTTTAGGTAATACGCTTCTAGTGTTAACGTGCAGAAAACCCAGGCTTTTATGAGAGCAGAAATCAGTGAAGCAGATATCAGAGCACAAGTCAGAATTGGGGCTATCAACAGTACATGCACATTTCCAGATATCATCAACAGTAATACAGTCAAGGCACGGCATAGGACAGGGAGAGCTCTGCAGTGCTGATTTATGACATCTGAATGTGCATCAGATGGCAACAAGATCATATTGTACAGCAATTTCATCAGGTAACATGAATACAAAGCCCGCGAGAGGTGGATAGAATGGGATGGGAGGCCAAAAGACTGTAACCAATAGAGAGAGTTCCGAGTGTGAGAACAAACAGTCTGTCCCACGGTTGGGTAAAGAAAAGTTCAGTAGTCAACAAAGCATGCAGGAGTCATGAGGCAAATAATAAAATAGCAAAATGCACAAATATATACATATATATCCAATTTAGAAATAAATTAGATATAAAATATTAAAAATATTTAATAAAATAAAACATTTCAAAGCCACTCAATAGAATACAATTACCATCAAATGTTTGCTAAGGTAACTGAGCTAAACGACTACCGCCCCGTAGCACTCACTTCCGTCATCATGAAGTGCTTTGAGAGACTAGTCAAGGACCATATCACCTCCACCCTACCTGACACCCTAGACCCACTCCAATTTGCTTAACGCCCAAATAGGTCCACAGACGATGCAATCTCAACCACACTGCACACTGCCCTAACCCACCTGGACAAGAGGAATACCTATGTGAGAATGCTGTTCATCGACTACAGCTCGGCATTCAACACCATAGTACCTCCAAGCTCGTCATCAAGCTCGAGACCCTGGGTCTCGACCCCGCCCTGTGCAACTGGGTACTGGACTTCCTGACGGGCCGCCCCCAGGTGGTGAGGGTAGGCAACAACATCTCCTCCCCGCTGATCCTCAACACGGGGGCCCCACAAGGGTGCGTTCTGAGCCCTCTCCTGTACTCCCTGTTCACCCACGACTGCGTGGCCACGCACGCCTCCAACTCAATCATCAAGTTTGCGGACGACACAACAGTGGTAGGCTTGATTACCAACAACGACGAGACGGCCTACAGGGAGGAGGTGAGGGCCCTCGGAGTGTGGTGTCAGGAAAATAACCTCACACTCAACGTCAACAAAACTAAGGAGATGATTGTGGACTTCAGGAAACAGCAGAGGGAACACCCCCTATCCACATCGATGGAACAGTAGTGGAGAGGGTAGCTAGTTTTAAGTTCCTCGGCATACACATCACAGACAAACTGAATTGGTCCACTCACACTGACAGCGTCGTGAAGAAGGCGCAGCAGCGCCTATTCAACCTCAGGAGGCTGAAGAAATTCGGCTTGTCACCAAAAGCACTCACAAACTTCTACAGATGCACAATCGAGAGCATCCTGGCGGGCTGTATCACCGCCTGGTACGGCAACTGCTCCGCCCTCAACCGTAAGGCTCTCCAGAGGGTAGTGAGGACTGCACAACGCATCACCGGGGCAAACTACCTGCCCTCCAGGACACCTACACCACCCGTTGTTACAGGAAGGCCATAAAGATCATCAAGGACATCAACCACCCGAACCACTGCCTGTTCACCCCGCTATCATCCAGAAGGCGAGGTCAGTACAGGTGCATCAAAGCTGGGACCGAGAGACTGAAAAACAGCTTCTATCTCAAGGCCATCAGACTGTTAAACAGCCACCACTAACAGTGTGAGTGGCTGCTGCCAACACACTGTCATTGACACTGACCCAACTCCAGCCATTTTAATAATGGGAATTGATGGGAATTATGTAAATATATCACTAGCCACTTTAAACAATGCTACCTTATATAATGTTACTTACCCTACATTATTCATCTCATATGCATATGTATATACTGTACTCTACATCATCGACTGCATCCTTATGTAACACATGTATCACTAGCCACTTTAACTATGCCACTTTGTTTACTTTGTCTACACACTCATCTCATATGTATATACTGTACTCGATACCATCTACTGTATGCTGCTCTGTACCATCACTCATTCATATATCCTTATGTACATATTCCTTATCCCCTTACACTGTGTATAAGACAGTAGTTTTGGAATTGTTAGTTAGATTACTTGTTGGTTATCACTGCATTGTCGGAACTAGAAGCACAAGCATTTCGCTACACTCGCATTTAACATCTGCTAACCATGTGTATGTGACAAATAAAATTTGATTTGGATTTGA
>NW_026283925.1:0-38551 GCF_023373465.1 Oncorhynchus keta
TCATACATAGTGATGTGTAGATAATTCTCCATACATAGTGATGTGTAGATAATTCTCCATACATAGTGATGTGTAGATAATTCTCCATACATAATGTTGTAGATAATTCTCCATACATAGTGATGTGTAGATAATTCTCCATACATAGTGATGTGGATAATTTCCATACATAGTGATGTGTAGATATTCTCCATACATAGTGATGATAATTCTCCATACATAATGTTGTAAATAATTCACCATACATAGTGATGTGATAATTCACCATGCATAGTGGTGTTTAGATAATTCTCCATATAGTGATGTGTAGATACCTCCATAATAGTGATGTGTAGATAATTTCCATAAATAATGTGTAGATAATTCACCATACATAGTGATGTGTGGATAATTCTCCATACATATGGTGTGTAGATAATTCCCATACATATGATGTGTAGATAATCATAATGTGTATATATCCACATATGATGTGTAGATAACTTCATACATAGTGATGTGTGGATAATTCTCCATACATAATGATGTGAGATACTTACCCCATACATAATGATGTAGATAATTCACCATACATAGTGATGTGTAGATAATTCTCCATACATATGTTGAGATAATTCTCCATACATGTGTAGATAATTCACCATACATAGTGATGTGGATAATTCGCCATACATAGTGATGTAGATAATTCTCCATACATAGTGATGTGTAGATAATTCTCCATACATAGTGTGATGTGTAGATAATTCTCCATAAATAATGTGTAGATAATTCTCCACATAGTGATGTGTAGATAATTCACCATACATAGTGATGTGTGGATAATTCTCCATACATAGTGATGTGTAGATAATTCTCCATACATAATGTGTAGATAATTCTCCATACATAATATGTAGATAATTCTCCATATATAATGTGTAGATAGTTCTACATATATACTGTGTAGATAGTTCTCCATATATGATGTGGATAATTCTCAATACATAATGATGTGTAGATAATTCTCCATACATAATGTGTAGATAATTCTCCATACATAGTGATGTGTAGATAATTCTCCATACAGAGTGATGTGTAGATAATTCGCCATACATAGTGATGTGTAGATAATTCTCCATACATAATGTTGAGATAATTCTCCATACATAGTGATGTGTAGATAATTCTCCATACAGAGTGATGTGTGGATAATTCTCCATACATAGTGATGTGTGGATAATTCGCCATACATAGTGATGTGTAGATAATTCTCATACATAGTGATGTGTAGATAATTCTCCATACATAATGTGTAGATAATTCACCACACATAGTGATGTGTGGATAATTCGCCATACATAGTGATGTGTAGATAATTCTCCATACATAATATGTAGATAATTCTCCATATATAATGTGTAGATAGTTCTACATATATACTGTGTAGATAGTTCTCCATATATGATGTGGATAATTCTCAATACATAATGATGTGTAGATAATTCTCCATACATAATGTGTAGATAATTCTCCATACATAGTGATGTGTAGATAATTCTACATACAGAGTGATGTGTAGATAATTCGCCATACATAGTGATGTGTAGATAATTCTCCATACATAATGTTGAGATAATTCTCCATACATAGTGATGTGTAGATAATTCTCCATACAGAGTGATGTGTGGATAATTCTCCATACATAGTGATGTGTGGATAATTCGCCATACATAGTGATGTGTAGATAATTCTCCATACATAGTGATGTGTAGATAATTCTCCATACATAATGTGTAGATAATTCACCATACATAGTGATGTGTGGATAATTCGCCATACATAGTGATGTGTAGATAATTCTCCATACATAGTGATGTGTAGATAATTCTCCATAAATAATGTGTAGATAATTCTCCATACATAGTGATGTGTAGATAATTCACCATACATAGTGATGTGTGGATAATTCTCCATACATAGTGATGTGTAGATAATTCTCCATACATAATGTGTAGATAATTCACCATACATAGTGATGTGTGGATAATTCGCCATACATAGTGATGTGTAGATAATTCTCCATACATAATGTTGAGATAATTCTCCATACATAGTGATGTGTAGATAATTCTCCATACAGAGTGATGTGTGGATAATTCGCCATACATAGTGATGTGTAGATAATTCTCCATACATAGTGATGTGTAGATAATTCTCCATACATAATGTGTAGATAATTCTCCATACATAGTGATGTGTAGATAATTCTCCATACATAATGTTGAGATAATTCTCCATACATAGTGATGTGTAGATAATTCTCCATACAGAGTGATGTGTGGATAATTCTCCATACATAGTGATGTGTAGATAATTCTCCATACATCATGTGTAGATAATTCTCCATACATAGTGATGTGTAGATAATTCTCCATACATAATGTGTAGATAATTCACCATACATAGTGATGTGTGGATAATTCGCCATACATAGTGATGTGTAGATAATTCTCCATACATAGTGATGTGTAGATAATTCTCCATACATAATGTGTAGATAATTCACCATACATAGTGATGTGTGGATAATTCGCCATACATAGTGATGTGTAGATAATTCTCCATACATAGTGATGTGTAGATAATTCTCCATAAATAATGTGTAGATAATTCTCCATACATAGTGATGTGTAGATAATTCACCATACATAGTGATGTGTAGATAATTCTCCATACATAGTGATGTAGATAATTCTCCATAAATAATGTGTAGATAATTCTCCATACATAGTGATGTGTAGATAATTCACCATACATAGTGATGTGTGGATAATTCTCCATACATAGTGATGTGTAGATAATTCTCCATACATAATGTGTAGATAATTCACCATACATAGTGATGTGTGGATAATTCGCCATACATAGTGATGTGTAGATAATTCTCCATACATAATGTGTAGATAATTCACCATACATAGTGATGTGTGGATAATTCGCCATACATAGTGATGTGTAGATAATTCTCCATACATAATGTTGAGATAATTCTCCATACATAGTGATGTGTAGATAATTCTCCATACAGAGTGATGTGTGGATAATTCTCCATACATAGTGATGTGGATAATTCGCCATACATAGTGATGTGTAGATAATTCACCATACATAGTGATGTGTAGATAATTCTCCATACATAGTGATGTGTAGATAATTCTCCATAAATAATGTGTAGATAATTCTCCATACATAGTGATGTGTAGATAATTCACCATACATAGTGATGTGTGGATAATTCTCCATACATAGTGATGTGTAGATAATTCTCCATACATAATGTGTAGATAATTCACATACATAGTGATGTGTGGATAATTCGCCATACATAGTGATGTGTAGATAATTCTCCATACATAATGTTGAGATAATTCTCCATACATAGTGATGTGTAGATAATTCTCCATACAGAGTGATGTGTGGATAATTCTCCATACATAGTGATGTGTGGATAATTCGCCATACATAGTGATGTGTAGATAATTCTCCATACATAGTGATGTGTAGATAATTCTCCATACATAATGTGTAGATAATTCCCCATACATAGTGATGTGGATAATTGCCATACATAGTGATGTGTAGATAATTCTCCATACATAATGTGTAGATAATTCACCATACATAGTGATGTGTGGATAATTCGCCATACATAGTGATGTGTAGATAATTCTCCATACATAGTGATGTGTAGATAATTCTCCATACATAATGTGTAGATAATTCTCCATACATAGTGATGTGTGGATAATTCGCCATACATAGTGATGTGTAGATAATTCTCCATACATAATGTGTAGATAATTCACCATACATAGTGATGTGTGGATAATTCGCCATACATAGTGATGTGTAGATAATTCTCCATACATAGTGATGTGTAGATAATTCTCCATACATAATGTGTAGATAATTCTCCATACATATTGATGTGTAGATAATTCTCCATACATAATGTTGAGATAATTCTCCATACATAGTGATGTGTAGATAATTCTCCATACAGAGTGATGTGTGGATAATTCTCCATACATAGTGATGTGTAGATAATTCTCCATACATCATGTGTAGATAATTCTCCATACATAGTGATGTGTAGATAATTCTCCATACATAATGTGTAGATAATTCACCATACATAGTGATGTGTGGATAATTCGCCATACATAGTGATGTGTAGATAATTATCCATACATAGTGATGTGTAGATAATTCTCCATACATAATGTGTAGATAATTCACCATACATAGTGATGTGTGGATAATTCGCCATACATAGTGATGTGTAGATAATTCTCCATACATAGTGATGTGTAGATAATTCTCCATAAATAATGTGTAGATAATTCTCCATACATAGTGATGTGTAGATAATTCACCATACATAGTGATGTGTAGATAATTCTCCATACATAGTGATGTGTAGATAATTCTCCATACATAATGTGTAGATAATTCTCCATACATAGTGATGTGTAGATAATTCTCCATACATAATGTTGAGATAATTCTCCATACATAGTGATGTGTAGATAATTCTCCATACATCATGTGTAGATAATTCTCCATACATAGTGATGTGTAGACAATTCTCCATACATAATGTGTAGATAATTCACCATACATAGTGATGTGTGGATAATTCGCCATACATAGTGATGTGTAGATAATTCTCCATACATAGTGATGTGTAGATAATTCTCCATAAATAATGTGTAGATAATTCTCCATACATAGTGATGTGTAGATAATTCACCATACATAGTGATGTGTGGATAATTCTCCATACATAGTGATGTGTAGATAATTCTCCATACATAATGTGTAGATAATTCACCATACATAGTGATGTGTGGATAATTCGCCATACATAGTGATGTGTAGATAATTCTCCATACATAATGTTGAGATAATTCTCCATACATAGTGATGTGTAGATAATTCTCCATACAGAGTGATGTGTGGATAATTCTCCATACATAGTGATGTGGATAATTCGCCATACATAGTGATGTGTAGATAATTCTCCATACATAGTGATGTGTAGATAATTCTCCATACATAATGTGTAGATAATTCCCCATACATAGTGATGTGTGGATAATTCGCCATACATAGTGATGTGTAGATAATTCTCCATACATAATGTGTAGATAATTCACCATACATAGTGATGTGTGGATAATTCGCCATACATAGTGATGTGTAGACAATTCTCCATACATAGTGATGTGTAGATAATTCTCCATACATAATGTGTAGATAATTCTCCATTCATAGTGATGTGTAGATAATTCTCCATACATAATGTGTAGATAATTCACCATACATAGTGATGTGTGGATAATTCGCCATACATAGTGATGTGTAGATAATTCTCCATACATAGTGATGTGTAGATAATTCTCCATAAATAATGTGTAGATAATTCTCCATACATAGTGATGTGTAGATAATTCACCATACATAGTGATGTGTGGATAATTCTCCATACATAGTGATGTGTAGATAATTCTCCATACATAATGTGTAGATAATTCACCATACATAGTGATGTGTGGATAATTCGCCAAACATAGTGATGTGTAGATAATTCTCCATACATAATGTTGAGATAATTCTCCATACATAGTGATGTGTAGATAATTCTCCATACAGAGTGATGTGTGGATAATTCTCCATACATAGTGATGTGTGGATAATTCGCCATACATAGTGATGTGTAGATAATTCTCCATACATAATGTTGAGATAATTCTCCATACATAGTGATGTGTAGATAATTCTCCATACAGAGTGATGTGTGGATAATTCTCCATACATAGTGATGTGTGGATAATTCGCCATACATAATGATGTGTAGATAATTCTCCATACATAGTGATGTGTAGATAATTCTCCATACATAATGTGTAGATAATTCCCCATACATAGTGATGTGTGGATAATTCGCCATACATAGTGATGTGTAGATAATTCTCCATACATAATGTGTAGATAATTCACCATACATAGTGATGTGTGGATAATTCGCCATACATAGTGATGTGTAGATAATTCTCCATACATAGTGATGTGTAGATAATTCTCTATACATAATGTGTAGATAATTCTCCATTCATAGTGATGTGTAGATAATTCTCCATACATAATGTGTAGATAATTCACCATACATAGTGATGTGTGGATAATTCGCCATACATAGTGATGTGTAGATAATTCTCCATACATAGTGATGTGTAGATAATTCTCCATAAATAATGTGTAGATAATTCTCCATACATAGTGATGTGTAGATAATTCACCATACATAGTGATGTGTGGATAATTCTCCATACATAGTGATGTGTAGATAATTCTCCATACATAATGTGTAGATAATTCACCATACATAGTGATGTGTGGATAATTCGCCAAACATAGTGATGTGTAGATAATTCTCCATACATAATGTTGAGATAATTCTCCATACATAGTGATGTGTAGATAATTCTCCATACAGAGTGATGTGTGGATAATTCTCCATACATAGTGATGTGTGGATAATTCGCCATACATAGTGATGTGTGGATAATTCTCCATACATAGTGATGTGTAGATAATTCTCCATACATAATGTGTAGATAATTCACCATACATAGTGATGTGTGGATAATTCGCCATACATAGTGATGTGTAGATAATTCTCCATACATAATGTTGAGATAATTCTCCATACATAGTGATGTGTAGATAATTCTCCATACAGAGTGATGTGTGGATAATTCTCCATACATAGTGATGTGTGGATAATTCGCCATACATAGTGATGTGTAGATAATTCTCCATACATAGTGATGTGTAGATAATTCTCCATACATAATGTGTAGATAATTCCCCATACATAGTGATGTGTGGATAATTCGCCATACATAGTGATGTGTAGATAATTCTCCATACATAATGTGTAGATAATTCACCATACATAGTGATGTGTGGATAATTCGCCATACATAGTGATGTGTAGATAATTCTCCATACATAATGTTGAGATAATTCTCCATACATAGTGATGTGTAGATAATTCTCCATACAGAGTGATGTGTGGATAATTCTCCATACATAGTGATGTGTAGATAATTCTCCATACATCATGTGTAGATAATTCTCCATACATAGTGATGTGTAGATAATTCTCCATACATAATGTGTAGATAATTCACCATACATAGTGATGTGTGGATAATTCGCCATACATAGTGATGTGTAGATAATTATCCATACATAGTGATGTGTAGATAATTCTCCATACATAATGTGTAGATAATTCACCATACATAGTGATGTGTGGATAATTCGCCATACATAGTGATGTGTAGATAATTCTCCATACATAGTGATGTGTAGATAATTCTCCATAAATAATGTGTAGATAATTCTCCATACATAGTGATGTGTAGATAATTCACCATACATAGTGATGTGTAGATAATTCTCCATACATAGTGATGTGTAGATAATTCTCCATACATAATGTGTAGATAATTCTCCATACATAGTGATGTGTAGATAATTCTCCATACATAATGTTGAGATAATTCTCCATACATAGTGATGTGTAGATAATTCTCCATACATCATGTGTAGATAATTCTCCATACATAGTGATGTGTAGACAATTCTCCATACATAATGTGTAGATAATTCACCATACATAGTGATGTGTGGATAATTCGCCATACATAGTGATGTGTAGATAATTCTCCATACATAGTGATGTGTAGATAATTCTCCATAAATAATGTGTAGATAATTCTCCATACATAGTGATGTGTAGATAATTCACCATACATAGTGATGTGTGGATAATTCTCCATACATAGTGATGTGTAGATAATTCTCCATACATAATGTGTAGATAATTCACCATACATAGTGATGTGTGGATAATTCGCCATACATAGTGATGTGTAGATAATTCTCCATACATAATGTTGAGATAATTCTCCATACATAGTGATGTGTAGATAATTCTCCATACAGAGTGATGTGTGGATAATTCTCCATACATAGTGATGTGTGGATAATTCGCCATACATAGTGATGTGTAGATAATTCTCCATACATAGTGATGTGTAGATAATTCTCCATACATAATGTGTAGATAATTCCCCATACATAGTGATGTGTGGATAATTCGCCATACATAGTGATGTGTAGATAATTCTCCATACATAATGTGTAGATAATTCACCATACATAGTGATGTGTGGATAATTCGCCATACATAGTGATGTGTAGATAATTCTCCATACATAGTGATGTGTAGATAATTCTCCATACATAATGTGTAGATAATTCTCCATACATAGTGATGTGTAGATAATTCTCCATACATAATGTTGAGATAATTCTCCATACATAGTGATGTGTAGATAATTCTCCATACAGAGTGATGTGTGGATAATTCTCCATACATAGTGATGTGTAGATAATTCTCCATACATCATGTGTAGATAATTCTCCATACATAGTGATGTGTAGATAATTCTCCATACATAATGTGTAGATAATTCACCATACATAGTGATGTGTGGATAATTCGCCATACATAGTGATGTGTAGATAATTCTCCATACATAGTGATGTGTAGATAATTCTCCATAAATAATGTGTAGATAATTCTCCATACATAGTGATGTGTAGATAATTCACCATACATAGTGATGTGTGGATAATTCTCCATACATAGTGATGTGTAGATAATTCTCCATACATAATGTAGATAATTCACCATACATAGTGATGTGTGGATAATTCGCCAAACATAGTGATGTGTAGATAATTCTCCATACATAATGTTGAGATAATTCTCCATACATAGTGATGTGTAGATAATTCTCCATACAGAGTGATGTGTGGATAATTCTCCATACATAGTGATGTGTGGATAATTCGCCATACATAGTGATGTGTAGATAATTCTCCATACATAATGTGTAGATAATTCACCATACATAGTGATGTGTAGATAATTCTCCATAAATAATGTGTAGATAATTCTCCATACATAGTGATGTGTAGATAATTCACCATACATAGTGATGTGTGGATAATTCTCCATACATAGTGATGTGTAGATAATTCTCCATAAATAATGTGTAGATAATTCTCCATACATAGTGATGTGTAGATAATTCACCATACATAGTGATGTGTAGATAATTCTCCATACATAGTGATGTGTAGATAATTCTCCATACATAATGTGTAGATAATTCTCCATACATAGTGATGTGTAGATAATTCTCCATACATAATGTTGAGATAATTCTCCATACATAGTGATGTGTAGATAATTCTCCATACATCATGTGTAGATAATTCTCCATACATAGTGATGTGTAGACAATTCTCCATACATAATGTGTAGATAATTCACCATACATAGTGATGTGTGGATAATTCGCCATACATAGTGATGTGTAGATAATTCTCCATACATAGTGATGTGTAGATAATTCTCCATAAATAATGTGTAGATAATTCTCCATACATAGTGATGTGTAGATAATTCACCATACATAGTGATGTGTGGATAATTCTCCATACATAGTGATGTGTAGATAATTCTCCATACATAATGTGTAGATAATTCACCATACATAGTGATGTGTGGATAATTCGCCATACATAGTGATGTGTAGATAATTCTCCATACATAATGTTGAGATAATTCTCCATACATAGTGATGTGTAGATAATTCTCCATACAGAGTGATGTGTGGATAATTCTCCATACATAGTGATGTGTGGATAATTCGCCATACATAGTGATGTGTAGATAATTCTCCATACATAGTGATGTGTAGATAATTCTCCATACATAATGTGTAGATAATTCCCCATACATAGTGATGTGTGGATAATTCGCCATACATAGTGATGTGTAGATAATTCTCCATACATAATGTGTAGATAATTCACCATACATAGTGATGTGTGGATAATTCGCCATACATTGTGATGTGTAGATAATTCTCCATACATAGTGATGTGTAGATAATTCTCCATACATAATGTGTAGATAATTCTCCATACATAGTGATGTGTAGATAATTCTCCATACATAATGTTGAGATAATTCTCCATACATAGTGATGTGTAGATAATTCTCCATACAGAGTGATGTGTGGATAATTCTCCATACATAGTGATGTGTAGATAATTCTCCATACATCATGTGTAGATAATTCTCCATACATAGTGATGTGTAGATAATTCTCCATACATAATGTGTAGATAATTCACCATACATAGTGATGTGTGGATAATTCGCCATACATAGTGATGTGTAGATAATTCTCCATACATAGTGATGTGTAGATAATTCTCCATAAATAATGTGTAGATAATTCTCCATACATAGTGATGTGTAGATAATTCACCATACATAGTGATGTGTGGATAATTCTCCATACATAGTGATGTGTAGATAATTCTCCATACATAATGTGTAGATAATTCACCATACATAGTGATGTGTGGATAATTCGCCAAACATAGTGATGTGTAGATAATTCTCCATACATAATGTTGAGATAATTCTCCATACATAGTGATGTGTAGATAATTCTCCATACAGAGTGATGTGTGGATAATTCTCCATACATAGTGATGTGTGGATAATTCGCCATACATAGTGATGTGTAGATAATTCTCCATACATAATGTGTAGATAATTCACCATACATAGTGATGTGTAGATAATTCTCCATAAATAATGTGTAGATAATTCTCCATACATAGTGATGTGTAGATAATTCACCATACATAGTGATGTGTGGATAATTCTCCATACATAGTGATGTGTAGATAATTCTCCATACATAATGTGTAGATAATTCTCCATACATAATATGTAGATAATTCTCCATATATAATGTGTAGATAGTTCTACATATATACTGTGTAGATAGTTCTCCATATATGATGTGTGGATAATTCTCAATACATAATGATGTGTAGATAATTCTCCATACATAATGTGTAGATAATTCTCCACACATAGTGATGTGTAGATAATTCTCCATACATAATGTGTAGATAATTCACCATACATAGTGATGTGTGGATAATTCGCCATACATAGTGATGTGTAGATAATTCTCCATACATAATGTTGAGATAATTCTCCATACATAGTGATGTGTAGATAATTCTCCATACAGAGTGATGTGTGGATAATTCTCCATACATAGTGATGTGTGGATAGTTCGCCATACATAGTGATGTGTAGATAATTCTCCATACATAATGTGTAGATAATTCACCATACATAGTGATGTGTGGATAATTCGCCATACATAGTGATGTGTAGATAATTCTCCATACATAGTGATGTGTAGATAATTCTCCATAAATAATGTGTAGATAATTCTCCATACATAGTGATGTGTAGATAATTCACCATACATAGTGATGTGTAGATAATTCTCCATACATAGTGATGTGTAGATAATTCTCCATACATAATGTGTAGATAATTCTCCATACATAATATGTAGATAATTCTCCATATATAATGTGTAGATAGTTCTACATATATACTGTGTAGATAGTTCTCCATATATGATGTGTGGATAATTCTCAATACATAATGATGTGTAGATAATTCTCCATACATAATGTGTAGATAATTCACCATACATAGTGATGTGTGGATAATTCGCCATACATAGTGATGTGTAGATAATTCTCCATACATAGTGATGTGTAGATAATTCTCCATAAATAATGTGTAGATAATTCTCCATACATAGTGATGTGTAGATAATTCACCATACATAGTGATGTGTGGATAATTCTCCATACATAGTGATGTGTAGATAATTCTCCATACATAATGTGTAGATAATTCACCATACATAGTGATGTGTGGATAATTCGCCATACATAGTGATGTGTAGATAATTCTCCATACATAATGTTGAGATAATTCTCCATACATAGTGATGTGTAGATAATTCTCCATACAGAGTGATGTGTGGATAATTCTCCATACATAGTGATGTGTGGATAATTCGCCATACATAGTGATGTGTAGATAATTCTCCATACATAGTGATGTGTAGATAATTCTCCATACATAATGTGTAGATAATTCCCCATACATAGTGATGTGTGGATAATTCGCCATACATAGTGATGTGTAGATAATTCTCCATACATAATGTGTAGATAATTCACCATACATAGTGATGTGTGGATAATTCGCCATACATAGTGATGTGTAGATAATTCTCCATACATAGTGATGTGTAGATAATTCTCCATACATAATGTGTAGATAATTCTCCATACATAGTGATGTGTAGATAATTCTCCATACATAATGTTGAGATAATTCTCCATACATAGTGATGTGTAGATAATTCTCCATACAGAGTGATGTGTGGATAATTCTCCATACATAGTGATGTGTAGATAATTCTCCATACATCATGTGTAGATAATTCTCCATACATAGTGATGTGTAGATAATTCTCCATACATAATGTGTAGATAATTCACCATACATAGTGATGTGTGGATAATTCGCCATACATAGTGATGTGTAGATAATTCTCCATACATAGTGATGTGTAGATAATTCTCCATAAATAATGTGTAGATAATTCTCCATACATAGTGATGTGTAGATAATTCACCATACATAGTGATGTGTGGATAATTCTCCATACATAGTGATGTGTAGATAATTCTCCATACATAATGTGTAGATAATTCACCATACATAGTGATGTGTGGATAATTGCCAAACATAGTGATGTGTAGATAATTCTCCATACATAATGTTGAGATAATTCTCCATACATAGTGATGTGTAGATAATTCTCCATACAGAGTGATGTGTGGATAATTCTCCATACATAGTGATGTGTGGATAATTCGCCATACATAGTGATGTGTAGATAATTCTCCATACATAATGTGTAGATAATTCACCATACATAGTGATGTGTGGATAATTCGACATACATAGTGATGTGTAGATAATTCTCCATACATAGTGATGTGTAGATAATTCTCCATAAATAATGTGTAGATAATTCTCCATACATAGTGATGTGTAGATAATTCACCATACATAGTGATGTGTGGATAATTCTCCATACATAGTGATGTGTAGATAATTCTCCATACATAATGTGTAGATAATTCTCCATACATAATATGTAGATAATTCTCCATATATAATGTGTAGATAGTTCTACATATATACTGTGTAGATAGTTCTCCATATATGATGTGTGGATAATTCTCAATACATAATGATGTGTAGATAATTCTCCATACATAATGTGTAGATAATTCTCCATACATAGTGATGTGTAGATAATTCTCCATACATAATGTGTAGACAATTCACCATACATAGTGATGTGTGGATAATTCGCCATACATAGTGATGTGTAGATAATTCTCCATACATAATGTTGAGATAATTCTCCATACATAGTGATGTGTAGATAATTCTCCATACATAGTGATGTGTGGATAGTTCGCCATACATAGTGATGTGTAGATAATTCTCCATACATAGTGATGTGTAGATAATTCTCCATACATAATGTGTAGATAATTCACCATACATAGTGATGTGTGGATAATTCGCCATACATAGTGATGTGTAGATAATTCTCCATACATAGTGATGTGTAGATAATTCTCCATAAATAATGTGTAGATAATTCTCCATACATAGTGATGTGTAGATAATTCACCATACATAGTGATGTGTAGATAATTCTCCATACATAGTGATGTGTAGATAATTCTCCATACATAATGTGTAGATAATTCACCATACATAGTGATGTGTGGATAATTCGCCATACATAGTGATGTGTAGATAATTCTCCATACATAGTGATGTGTAGATAATTCTCCATACATAATGTGTAGATAATTCTCCATACATAGTGATGTGTAGATAATTCTCCATACATAATGTGTAGATAATTCTCCATACATAGTGATGTGTAGATAATTCTCCATACATAATGTTGAGATAATTCTCCATACATAGTGATGTGTGGATAATTCGCCATACATAGTGATGTGTAGATAATTCTCCATACATAGTGATGTGTAGATAATTCTCCATACATAATGTGTAGATAATTCTCCATACATAGTGATGTGTAGATAATTCTCCATACATAATGTTGAGATAATTCTCCATACATAGTGATGTGTAGATAATTCTCCATACAGAGTGATGTGTGGATAATTCTCCATACATAGTGATGTGTAGATAATTCTCCATACATCATGTGTAGATAATTCTCCATGCATAGTGATGTGTAGATAATTCTCCATACATAATGTGTAGATAATTCTCCATACATAGTGATGTGTAGATAATTCTCCATAAATAATGTGTAGATAATTCTCCATACATAGTGATGTGTAGATAATTCACCATACATAGTGATGTGTGGATAATTCTCCATACATAGTGATGTGTAGATAATTCTCCATACATAATGTGTAGATAATTCACCATACATAGTGATGTGTGGATAATTCGCCATACATAGTGATGTGTAGATAATTCTCCATACATAATGTTGAGATAATTCTCCATACATAGTGATGTGTAGATAATTCTCCATACAGAGTGATGTGTGGATAATTCTCCATACATAGTGATGTGTGGATAATTCGCCATACATAGTGATGTGTTGATAATTCTCCATACATAGTGATGTGTAGATAATTCTCCATACATAATGTGTAGATAATTCACCATACATAGTGATGTGTGGATAATTCGCCATACATAGTGATGTGTAGATAATTCTCCATACATAGTGATGTGTAGATAATTCTCCATAAATAATGTGTAGATAATTCTCCATACATAGTGATGTGTAGATAATTCACCATACATAGTGATGTGTGGATAATTCTCCATACATAATGTGTAGATAATTCTCCATACATAATATGTAGATAATTCTCCATATATAATGTGTAGATAGTTCTACATATATAATGTGTAGATAGTTCTCCATATATGATGTGTGGATAATTCTCAATACATAATGATGTGTAGATAATTCTCCATACATAATGTGTAGATAATTCTCCATACATAGTGATGTGTAGATAATTATCCATACAGAGTGATGTGTAGATAATTCCCCATACATAGTGATGTGTAGATAATTCTCCATACATAATGTTGAGATAATTCTCCATACATAGTGATGTGTAGATAATTCTCCATACATAATGTTGAGATAATTCTCCATACATAGTGATGTGTAGATAATTCTCCATACAAAGTGATGTGTAGATAATTCTCCATACATAATGTGTAGATAATTCACCATACATAGTGATGTGTGGATAATTCGCCATACATAGTGATGTGTAGATAATTCTCCATACATAGTGATGTGTAGATAATTCTCCATACATAATGTGTAGATAATTCTCCATACATAGTGATGTGTAGATAATTCTCCATACATAATGTTGAGATAATTCTCCATACATAGTGATGTGTAGATAATTCTCCATACAGAGTGATGTGTGGATAATTCTCCATACATAGTGATGTGTAGATAATTCTCCATACATCATGTGTAGATAATTCTCCATACATAGTGATGTGTAGATAATTCTCCATACATAATGTGTAGATAATTCACCATACATAGTGATGTGTGGATAATTCTCCATACATAGTGATGTGTAGATAATTCACCATACATAGTGATGTGTGGATAATTCTCCATACATAATGTGTAGATAATTCTCCATACATAATATGTAGATAATTATCCATATATAATGTGTAGATAGTTCTACATATATAATGTGTAGATAGTTCTCCATATATGATGTGTGGATAATTCTCAATACATAATGATGTGTAGATAATTCTCCATACATAATGTGTAGATAATTCTCCATACATAGTGATGTGTAGATAATTATCCATACAGAGTGATGTGTGGATAATTCTCCATACATAGTGATGTGTAGATAATTCTCCATACATCATGTGTAGATAATTCTCCATGCATAGTGATGTGTAGATAATTTTCCATACATCATGTGTAGATAATTCTCCATACATAGTGATGTGTAGATAATTCTCCATACATAATGTGTAGATAATTCACCATACATAGTGATGTGTAGATAATTCTCCATAAATAATGTTGAGATAATTCTCCATACATAGTGATGTGTAGATAATTCTCCATACAAAGTGATGTGTAGATAATTCTCCATACATAATGTGTAGATAATTCACCATACATAGTGATGTGTGGATAATTCGCCATACATAGTGATGTGTAGATAATTCTCCATACATAGTGATGTGTAGATAATTCTCCATACATAATGTGTAGATAATTCTCCATACATAGTGATGTGTAGATAATTCTCCATACATAATGTTGAGATAATTCTCCATACATAGTGATGTGTAGATAATTCTCCATACAGAGTGATGTGTGGATAATTCTCCATACATAGTGATGTGTAGATAATTCTCCATACATCATGTGTAGATAATTCTCCATACATAGTGATGTGTAGATAATTCTCCATACATAATGTGTAGATAATTCACCATACATAGTGATGTGTGGATAATTCGCCATACATAGTGATGTGTAGATAATTCTCCATACATAGTGATGTGTAGATAATTCTCCATAAATAATGTGTAGATAATTCTCCATACATAGTGATGTGTAGATAATTCACCATACATAGTGATGTGTGGATAATTCTCCATACATAATGTGTAGATAATTCTCCATACATAATATGTAGATAATTCTCCATATATAATGTGTAGATAGTTCTACATATATAATGTGTAGATAGTTCTCCATATATGATGTGTGGATAATTCTCAATACATAATGATGTGTAGATAATTCTCCATACATAATGTGTAGATAATTCTCCATACATAGTGATGTGTAGATAATTATCCATACAGAGTGATGTGTAGATAATTCCCCATACATAGTGATGTGTAGACAATTCTCCATACATAATGTTGAGATAATTCTCCATACATAGTGATGTGTAGATAATTCTCCATACATAATGTTGAGATAATTCTCCATACATAGTGATGTGTAGATAATTCTCCATACATAATGTTGAGATAATTCTCCATACATAGTGATGTGTAGATAATTCTCCATACAGAGTGATGTGTGGATAATTCTCCATACATAGTGATGTGTAGATATTTCTCCATACATCATGTGTAGATAATTCTCCATACATAGTGATGTGTAGATAATTCTCCATACATAATGTGTAGATAATTCACCATACATAGTGATGTGTGGATAATTCGCCATACATAGTGATGTGTAGATAATTCTCCATACATAGTGATGTGTAGATAATTCTCCATAAATAATGTGTAGATAATTCTCCATACATAATGTGTAGATAATTCTCCATACATAGTGATGTGTAGATAATTATCCATACAGAGTGATGTGTAGATAATTCCCCATACATAGTGATGTGTAGATAATTCTCCATACATAATGTTGAGATAATTCTCCATACATAGTGATGTGTAGATAATTCTCCATACATAATGTTGAGATAATTCTCCATACATAGTGATGTGTAGATAATTCTCCATACAAAGTGATGTGTAGATAATTCTCCATACATAATGTGTAGATAATTCACCATACATAGTGATGTGTGGATAATTCGCCATACATAGTGATGTGTAGATAATTCTCCATACATAGTGATGTGTAGATAATTCTCCATACATAATGTGTAGATAATTCTCCATACATAATGTTGAGATAATTCTCCATACATAGTGATGTGTAGATAATTCTCCATACAGAGTGATGTGTGGATAATTCTCCATACATAGTGATGTGTAGATAATTCTCCATACATCATGTGTAGATAATTCTCCATACATAGTGATGTGTAGATAATTCTCCATACATAATGTGTAGATAATTCACCATACATAGTGATGTGTGGATAATTCGCCATACATAGTGATGTGTAGATAATTCTCCATACATAGTGATGTGTAGATAATTCTCCATAAATAATGTGTAGATAATTCTCCATACATAATGTGTAGATAATTCACCATACATAGTGATGTGTGGATAATTCGCCATACATAGTGATGTGTAGATAATTCCCCATACATAGTGATGTGTAGATAATTCTCCATACATAATGTTGAGATAATTCTCCATACATAGTGATGTGTAAATAATTCTCCATACAAAGTGATGTGTAGATAATTCTCCATACATAATGTGTAGATAATTCAACATACATAGTGATGTGTGGATAATTCGCCATACATAGTGATGTGTAGATAATTCTCCATACATAGTGATGTGTAGATAATTCTCCATACATAATGTGTAGATAATTCTCCATACATAGTGATGTGTAGATAATTCTCCATACATAATGTTGAGATAATTCTCCATGCATAGTGATGTGTAGATAATTCTCCATACAGAGTGATGTGTGGATAATTCTCCATACATAGTGATGTGTAGATAATTCTCCATACATAATGTGTAGATAATTCACCATACATAGTGATGTGTGGATAATTCGCCATACATAGTGATGTGTAGATAATTCTCCATACATAGTGATGTGTAGATAATTCTCCATACATCATGTGTAGATAATTCTCCATACATAGTGATGTGTAGATAATTCTCCATACATAATGTGTAGATAATTCACCATACATAGTGATGTGTGGATAATTCGCCATACATAGTGATGTGTAGATAATTCTCCATAAATAATGTTGAGATAATTCTCCATACATAGTGATGTGTAGATAATTCTCCATACAAAGTGATGTGTAGATAATTCTCCATACATAATGTGTAGATAATTCACCATACATAGTGATGTGTGGATAATTCGCCATACATAGTGATGTGTAGATAATTCTCCATACATAGTGATGTGTAGATAATTCTCCATACATAATGTGTAGATAATTCTCCATACATAGTGATGTGTAGATAATTCTCCATACATAATGTTGAGATAATTCTCCATACATAGTGATGTGTAGATAATTCTCCATACAGAGTGATGTGTGGATAATTCTCCATACATAGTGATGTGTAGATAATTCTCCATACATCATGTGTAGATAATTCTCCATACATAGTGATGTGTAGATAATTATCCATACATAATGTGTAGATAATTCACCATACATAGTGATGTGTGGATAATTCGCCATACATAGTGATGTGTAGATAATTCTCCATACATAGTGATGTGTAGATAATTCTCCATAAATAATGTGTAGATAATTCTCCATACATAGTGATGTGTAGATAATTCACCATACATAGTGATGTGTGGATAATTCTCCATACATAATGTGTAGATAATTCTCCATACATAATATGTAGATAATTCTCCATATATAATGTGTAGATAGTTCTACATATATAATGTGTAGATAGTTCTCCATATATGATGTGTGGATAATTCTCAATACATAATGATGTGTAGATAATTCTCCATACATAATGTTTAGATAATTCTCCATACATAGTGATGTGTAGATAATTATCCATACAGAGTGATGTGTAGATAATTCCCCATACATAGTGATGTGTAGACAATTCTCCATACATAATGTTGAGATAATTCTCCATGCATAGTGATGTGTAGATAATTCTCCATACATAATGTTGAGATAATTCTCCATACATAGTGATGTGTAGATAATTCTCCATACATAATGTTGAGATAATTCTCCATACATAGTGATGTGTAGATAATTCTCCATACAGAGTGATGTGTGGATAATTCTCCATACATAGTGATGTGTAGATAATTCTCCATACATCATGTGTAGATAATTCTCCATACATAGTGATGTGTAGATAATTCTCCATACATAATGTGTAGATAATTCACCATACATAGTGATGTGTGGATAATTCGCCATACATAGTGATGTGTAGATAATTCTCCATACATAGTGATGTGTAGATAATTCTCCATAAATAATGTGTAGATAATTCTCCATACATAATGTGTAGATAATTCTCCATACATAGTGATGTGTAGATAATTATCCATACAGAGTGATGTGTAGATAATTCCCCATACATAGTGATGTGTAGATAATTCTCCATACATAATGTTGAGATAATTCTCCATACATAGTGATGTGTAGATAATTCTCCATACATAATGTTGAGATAATTCTCCATACATAGTGATGTGTAGATAATTCTCCATACAAAGTGATGTGTAGATAATTCTCCATACATAATGTGTAGATAATTCACCATACATAGTGATGTGTGGATAATTCGCCATACATAGTGATGTGTAGATAATTCTCCATACATAGTGATGTGTAGATAATTCTCCATACATAATGTGTAGATAATTCTCCATACATAGTGATGTGTAGATAATTCTCCATACATAATGTTGAGATAATTCTCCATACATAGTGATGTGTAGATAATTCTCCATACAGAGTGATGTGTGGATAATTCTCCATACATAGTGATGTGTAGATAATTCTCCATACATCATGTGTAGATAATTCTCCATACATAGTGATGTGTAGATAATTCTCCATACATAATGTGTAGATAATTCACCATACATAGTGATGTGTGGATAATTCGCCATACATAGTGATGTGTAGATAATTCTCCATACATAGTGATGTGTAGATAATTCTCCATAAATAATGTGTAGATAATTCTCCATACATAATGTGTAGATAATTCACCATACATAGTGATGTGTGGATAATTCGCCATACATAGTGATGTGTAGATAATTCCCCATACATAGTGATGTGTAGATAATTCTCCATACATAATGTTGAGATAATTCTCCATACATAGTGATGTGTAAATAATTCTCCATACAAAGTGATGTGTAGATAATTCTCCATACATAATGTGTAGATAATTCAACATACATAGTGATGTGTGGATAATTCGCCATACATAGTGATGTGTAGATAATTCTCCATACATAGTGATGTGTAGATAATTCTCCATACATAATGTGTAGATAATTCTCCATACATAGTGATGTGTAGATAATTCTCCATACATAATGTTGAGATAATTCTCCATGCATAGTGATGTGTAGATAATTCTCCATACAGAGTGATGTGTGGATAATTCTCCATACATAGTGATGTGTAGATAATTCTCCATACATAATGTGTAGATAATTCACCATACATAGTGATGTGTGGATAATTCGCCATACATAGTGATGTGTAGATAATTCTCCATACATAGTGATGTGTAGATAATTCTCCATAAATAATGTGTAGATAATTCTCCATACATAGTGATGTGTATATAATTCACCATACATAGTGATGTGTGGATAATTCTCCATACATAATGTGTAGATAATTCTCCATACATAATATGTAGATAATTCTCCATATATAATGTGTAGATAGTTCTACATATATAATGTGTAGATAGTTCTCCATATATGATGTGTGGATAATTCTCAATACATAATGATGTGTAGATAATTCTCCATACATAATGTGTAGATAATTCTCCATACATAGTGATGTGTAGATAATTATCCATACAGAGTGATGTGTAGATAATTCCCCATACATAGTGATGTGTAGATAATTCTCCATGCATAATGTTGAGATAATTCTCCATACATAGTGATGTGTAGATAATTCTCCATACATAATGTTGAGATAATTCTCCATACATAGTGATGTGTAGATAATTCTCCATACATAATGTTGAGATAATTCTCCATACATAGTGATGTGTAGATAATTCTCCATACAGAGTGATGTGTGGATAATTCTCCATACATAGTGATGTGTAGATAATTCTCCATACATCATGTGTAGATAATTCTCCATACATAGTGATGTGTAGATAATTCTCCATACATAATGTGTAGATAATTCACCATACATAGTGAGGTGTAGATAATTCACCATACATAGTGATGTGTGGATAATTCGCCATACATAGTTATGTGTAGATAATTCTCCATACATAGTGATGTGTAGATAATTCTCCATAAATAATGTGTAGATAATTCTCCATACATAGTGAGGTGTAGATAATTCACCATACATAGTGATGTGTGGATAATTCTCCATACATAATGTGTAGATAATTCTCCATACATAATATGTAGATAATTCTCCATATATAATGTGTAGATAGTTCTACATATATAATGTGTAGATAGTTCTCCATATATGATGTGTGGATAATTCTCAATACATAATGATGTGTAGATAATTCTCCATACATAATGTGTAGATAATTCTCCATACATAGTGATGTGTAGATAATTATCCATACAGAGTGATGTGTAGATAATTCCCCATACATAGTGATGTGTAGATAATTCTCCATACATAATGTTGAGATAATTCTCCATACATAGTGATGTGTAGATAATTCTCCATACATAATGTTGAAATAATTCTCCATACATAGTGATGTGTAGATAATTCTCCATACATAATGTTGAGATAATTCTCCATACATAGTGATGTGTAGATAATTCTCCATACAGAGTGATGTGTGGATAATTCTCCATACATAGTGATGTGTAGATAATTCTCCATACATCATGTGTAGATAATTCTCCATACATAGTGATGTGTAGATAATTCTCCATACATAATGTGTAGATAATTCACCATACATAGTGATGTGTGGATAATTCGCCATACATAGTGATGTGTAGATAATTCTCAATACATAGTGATGTGTAGATAATTCTCCATAAATAATGTGTAGATAATTCTCCATACATAGTGATGTGTAGATAATTCACCATACATAGTGATGTGTGGATAATTCTCCATACATAATGTGTAGATAATTCTCCATACATAATATGTAGATAATTCTCCATATATAATGTGTAGATAGGTCTACATATATAATGTGTAGATAGTTCTCTATTTATGATGTGTGGATAATTCTCAATACATAATGATGTGTAGATAATTCTCCATACATAATGTGTAGATAATTCTCCATACATAGTGATGTGTAGATAATTATCCATACAGAGTGATGTGTAGATAATTCCCCATACATAGTGATGTGTAGATAATTCTCCATACATAGTGATGTGTGGATAATTCGCCATACATAGTGATGTGTAGATAATTCTCCATACATAGTGATGTGTAGTTAATTCTCCATAAATGATGGGTAGATACTTCTCCATACATAGTGATGTGTAGATAATTCACCATACATAGTGATGTGTGGATAATTCTCCATACATAGTGATGTGTAGATAATTCTCCATACATAATGTGTAGATAATTCTCCATACATAATATGTAGATAATTCTCCATATATAATGTGAAGATAGTTCTACATATATATTGTGTAGATAGTTCTCCATATATGATGTGTGGATAATTCTCAATACATAATGATGTGTAGATAATTCTCCATACATAATGTTGAGATAATTCTCCATACATAGTGATGTGTAGATAATTCTCCATACAGAGTGATGTGTAGATAATTCCCCATACATAGTGATGTGTAGATAATTCTCCATACAGAGTGATGTGTGGATAATTCTCCATACATAGTGATGTGTGGATAATTTGCCATACATAGTGATGTGTAGATAATTCTCCATACATAATGTGTAGATAATTCTCCATATATAATGTGTAGATAGTTCTACATATATAATGTGTAGATAGTTCTCCATATATGATGTGTGGATAATTCTCAATACATAATTATGTGTAGATAATTCTCCATACATAATGTGTAGATAATTCTCCATACATAGTGATGTGTAGATAATTATCCATACAGAGTGATGTGTAGATAATTCCCCATACATAGTGATGTGTAGATAATTCTCCATACATAATGTTGAGATAATTCTCCATACATAGTGATGTGTAGATAATTCTCCATACATAATGTTGAGATAATTCTCCATACATAGTGAGGTGTAGATAATTCACCATACATAGTGATGTGTGGATAATTCTCCATACATAATGTGTAGATAATTCTCCATACATAATATGTAGATAATTCTCCATATATAATGTGTAGATAGTTCTACATATATAATGTGTAGATAGTTCTCCATATATGATGTGTGGATAATTCTCCATACATAATGTGTAGATAATTCTCCATACATAGTGATGTGTAGATAATTATCCATACAGAGTGATGTGTAGATAATTCCCCATACATAGTGATGTGTAGATAATTCTCCATACATAATGTTGAGATAATTCTCCATACATAGTGATGTGTAGATAATTCTCCATACATAATGTTGAAATAATTCTCCATACATAGTGATGTGTAGATAATTCTCCATACATAATGTTGAGATAATTCTCCATACATAGTGATGTGTAGATAATTCTCCATACAGAGTGATGTGTGGATAATTCTCCATACATAGTGATGTGTAGATAATTCTCCATACATCATGTGTAGATAATTCTCCATACATAGTGATGTGTAGATAATTCTCCATACAGAGTGATGTGTGGATAATTCTCCATACATAGTGATGTGTAGATAATTCTCCATACATAGTGATGTGTAGATAATTCTCCATAAATAATGTGTAGATAATTCTCCATACATAGTGATGTGTAGATAATTCACCATACATAGTGATGTGTAGATAATTCACCATACATAGTGATGTGTGGATAATTCTCCATACATAATGTGTAGATAATTCTCCATACATACTATGTAGATAATTCTCCATATATAATGTGTAGATAGGTCTACATATATAATGTGTAGATAGTTCTCCATATATGATGTGTGGATAATTCTCAATACATAATGATGTGTAGATAATTCTCCATACATAATGTTGAGATAATTCTCCATACATAGTGATGTGTAGATAATTCTCCATACAGAGTGATGTGTAGATAATTCCCCATACATAGTGATGTGTAGATAATTCTCCATACAGAGTGATGTGTGGATAATTCTCCATACATAGTGATGTGTGGATAATTTGCCATACATAGTGATGTGTAGATAATTCTCCATACATAATGTGTAGATAATTCTCCATATATAATGTGTAGATAGTTCTACATATATAATGTGTAGATAGTTCTCCATATATGATGTGTGGATAATTCTCAATACATAATTATGTGTAGATAATTCTCCATACATAATGTGTAGATAATTCTCCATACATAGTGATGTGTAGATAATTATCCATACAGAGTGATGTGTAGATAATTCCCCATACATAGTGATGTGTAGATAATTCTCCATACATAATGTTGAGATAATTCTCCATACATAGTGATGTGTAGATAATTCTCCATACATAATGTTGAGATAATTCTCCATACATAATATGTAGATAATTCTCCATATATAATGTGTAGATAGTTCTACATATATAATGTGTAGATAGTTCTCCATATATGATGTGTGGATAATTCTCAATACATAATGATGTGTAGATAATTCTCCATACATAATGTGTAGATAATTCTCCATACATAGTGATGTGTAGATAATTATCCATACAGAGTGATGTGTAGATAATTCCCCATACATAGTGATGTGTAGATAATTCTCCATACATAATGTTGAGATACTTCTCCATACATAGTGATGTGTAGATAATTCTCCATACATAATGTTGAAATAATTCTCCATACATAGTGATGTGTAGATAATTCTCCATACATAATGTTGAGATAATTCTCCATACATAGTGATGTGTAGATAATTCTCCATACAGAGTGATGTGTGGATAATTCTCCATACATAGTGATGTGTAGATAATTCTCCATACATCATGTGTAGATAATTCTCCATACATAGTGATGTGTAGATAATTCTCCATACATAATGTGTAGATAATTCTCCATACATAATGTTGAGATAATTCTCCATACATAGTGATGTGTAGATAATTCTCCATACAGAGTGATGTGTGGATAATTCTCCATAAATAATGTGTAGATAATTCTCCATACATAGTGATGTGTAGATAATTCACCATACATAGTGATGTGTGGATAATTCTCCATACATAATGTGTAGATAATTCTCCATACATAATATGTAGATAATTCTCCATATATAATGTGTAGATAGTTCTACATATATAAGGTGTAGATAGTTCTCTATTTATGATGTGTGGATAATTCTCAATACATAATGATGTGTAGATAATTCTCCATACATAATGTGTAGATAATTCTCCATACATAGTGATGTGTAGATAATTATCCATACAGAGTGATGTGTAGATAATTCCCCATACATAGTGATGTGTAGATAATTCTCCATACATAATGTTGAGATAATTCTCCATACATAGTGATGTGTAGATAATTCTCCATACATAATGTTGAAATAATTCTCCATACATAGTGATGTGTAGATAATTCTCCATACATAATGTTGAGATAATTCTCCATACATAGTGATGTGTAGATAATTCTCCATACAGAGTGATGTGTGGATAATTCTCCATACATAGTGATGTGTAGATAATTCTCCATACATCATGTGTAGATAATTCTCCATACATAGTGATGTGTAGATAATTCTCCATACATAATGTGTAGATAATTCACCATACATAGTGATGTGTGGATAATTCGCCATACATAGTGATGTGTAGATAATTCTCCATACATAGTGATGTGTAGATAATTCTCCATAAATAATGTGTAGATAATTCTCCATACATAGTGATGTGTAGATAATTCACCATACATAGTGATGTGTGGATAATTCTCCATACATAATGTGTAGATCATTCTCCATACATAATATGTAGATAATTCTCCATATATAATGTGTAGATAGTTCTACATATATAATGTGTAGATAGTTCTATATTTATGATGTGTGGATAATTCTCAATACATAATGATGTGTAGATAATTCTCCATACATAATGTGTAGATAATTCTCCATACATAGTGATGTGTAGATAATTATCCATACAGAGTGATGTGTAGATAATTCCCCATACATAGTGATGTGTAGATAATTCTCCATACATAGTGATGTGTGGATAATTCGCCATACATAGTGATGTGTAGATAATTCTCCATACATAGTGATGTGTAGTTAATTCTCCATAAATGATGCGTAGATACTTCTCCATACATAGTGATGTGTAGATAATTCACCATACATAGTGATGTGTGGATAATTCTCCATACATAGTGATGTGTAGATAATTCTCCATACATAATGTGTAGATAATTCTCCATACATAATATGTAGATAATTCTCCATATATAATGTGTAGATAGTTCTACATATATATTGTGTAGATAGTTCTCCATATATGATGTGTGGATAATTCTCAATACATAATGATGTGTAGATAATTCTCCATACATAATGTTGAGATAATTCTCCATACATAGTGATGTGTAGATAATTCTCCATACAGAGTGATGTGTAGATAATTCCCCATACATAGTGATGTGTAGATAATTCTCCATACAGAGTGATGTGTGGATAATTCTCCATACATAGTGATGTGTGGATAATTTGCCATACATAGTGATGTGTAGATAATTATCCATACATAATGTGTAGATAATTCTCCATATATAATGTGTAGATAGTTCTACATATATAATGTGTAGATAGTTCTCCATATATGATGTGTGGATAATTCTCAATACATAATTATGTGTAGATAATTCTCCATACATAATGTGTAGATAATTCTCCATACATAGTGATGTGTAGATAATTATCCATACAGAGTGATGTGTAGATAATTCCCCATACATAGTGATGTGTAGATAATTCTCCATACATAATGTTGAGATAATTCTCCATACATAGTGATGTGTAGATAATTCTCCATACATAATGTTGAGATAATTCTCCATACATAGTGATGTGTAGATAATTCTCCATAAAGAGTGATGTGTGGATAATTCTCCATACATAGTGATGTGTGGATAATTCGCCATACATAGTGATGTGTAGATAATTCTCCATACATAGTGATGTGTAGATAATTCTCCATACATAATGTGTAGATAATTCTCCATACATAGTGATGTGTAGATAATTCTCCATAAATAATGTGTAGATAATTCTCCATACATAGTGATGTGTAGATAATTCACCATACATTGTGATGTGTTGATAATTCTCCATACATAATGTGTAGATAATTCTCCATAAATCATGTGTAGATAATTCTCCATTCATAGTGATGTGTAGATAATTCTCCATACATAGTGATGTGTAGATAATTCACCATACATAGTGATGTGTGGATAATTCTCCATACATAATATGTAGATAATTCTCCATAAATCATGTGTAGATAATTCTCCATTCATAGTGATGTGTAGATAATTCTCCATACAAAGTGATGTGTAGATAATTCACCATACATAGTGATGTGTAGATAATTCTCCATACATAGTGATGTGTAGATAATTCTCCATACATAATGTGTAGATAATTCTCCATACATAATATGTAGATAATTCTCCATAAATCATGTGTAGATAATTCTCCATTCATAGTGATGTGTAGATAATTCTCCATACATAGTGATGTGTAGATAATTCACCATACATAGTGATGTGTGGATAATTCTCCATACATAGTGATGTGTAGATAATTCTCCATACATAGTGATGTGTGGATAATTCTCCATACATAATGTTGAGATAATTCTCCATACATAATATGTAGATAATTCTCCATAAATCATGTGTAGATAATTCTCCATTCATAGTGATGTGTAGATAATTCTCCATACATAGTGATGTGTAGATAATTCACCATACATAGTGATGTGTGGATAATTCTCCATACATAGTGATGTGTAGATAATTCTCCATACATAGTGATGTGTGGATAATTCTCCATACATAATGTTGAGATAATTCTCCATACATAGTTATGTAGATAATTCTCCATACAGAGTGATGTGTAGATAATTCTCCATACATAGTGATGTGTAGATAATTCTCCATACATAGTGATGTGTAGATAATTCTCCATACATAGTGATGTGTGGATAATTCTACATACATAATGTTGAGATAATTCTCCATACATAGTGATGTGTAGATAATTCTCCATACATCATGTGTAGATAATTCTCCATACATAGTGATGTGTAGATAATTCTCCATACATAATGTGTAGATAATTCACCATACATAGTGATGTGTGGATAATTCGCCATACATAGTGATGTGTAGATAATTCTCCATACATAATGTTGAGATAATTCTCCATACATAGTGATGTGTAGATAATTCTCCATACAGAGTGATGTGTGGATAATTCTCCATACATAGTGATGTGTGGATAATTCTCCATACATAGTGATGTGTAGATAATTCTCCATACATAATGTGTAGATAATTCTCCATACATAATATGTAGATAATTCTCCATATATAATGTGTAGATAGTTCTCCATACATAATGTGTAGATAATTCTCCATACATAGTGATGTGTAGATAATTCTCCATACAGAGTGATGTGTAGATAATTCCCCATACATAGTGATGTGTAGATAATTCTCCATACATAATGTTGAGATAATTCTCCATACAGAGTGATGTGTAGATAATTCTCCATACATCATGTGTAGATAATTCTCCATACATAGTGATGTGTAGATAATTCTCCATACATAATGTGTAGATAATTCACCATACATAGTGATGTGTGGATAATTCTCCATACATAGTGATGTGTAGATAATTCTCCATACAGAGTGATGTGTGGATAATTCTCCATACATAGTGATGTGTGGATAATTCTCCATACATAGTGATGTGTAGATAATTCTCCATACATAATGTGTAGATAATTCTCCATACATAATATGTAGATAATTCTCCATATATAATGTGTAGATAGTTCTCCATACATAATGTTGAGATAATTCTCCATACATAGTGATGTGTAGATACTTCTCCATACATAATGTTGAGATAATTCCCCATACATAGTGATGTGTAGATAATTCTCCATACAGAGTGATGTGTGGATAATTCTCCATACATAGTGATGTGTGGATAATTCGCCATACATAGTGATGTGTAGATAATTCTCCATACATCATGTGTAGATAATTCTCCATACATAGTGATGTGTAGATAATTCTCCATAAATAATGTGTAGATAATTCTCCATACATAGTGATGTGTAGATAATTCACCATACATAGTAATGTGTTGATAATTCTCCATACATAGTGATGTGTAGATAATTCTCCATACATAATGTGTAGATAATTCTCCATACATAATATGTAGATAATTCTCCATAAATCATGTGTAGATAATTCTCCATTCATAGTGATGTGTAGATAATTCTCCATACATAGTGATGTGTAGATAATTCTCCATACATAGTGATGTGTGGATAATTCTCCATACATAGTGATGTGTAGATAATTCTCCATACATAGTGATGTGTGGATAATTCTCCATACATAATGTTGAGATAATTCTCCATACATAGTGATGTGTGGATAATTCACCATACATAGTGATGTGTGGATAATTCTCCATACATAGTGATGTGTAGATAATTCACCATACATAGTGATGTGTGGATAATTCTCCATACATAGTGATGTGTAGATAATTCTCCATACATAGTGATGTGTGGATAATTCTCCATACATAATGTTGAGATAATTCTCCATACATAGTGATGTGTAGATAATTCTCCATACAGAGTGATGTGTAGATAATTCTCCATACATCATGTGTAGATAATTCACCATACATAGTGATGTGTGGATAATTCGCCATACATAGTGATGTGTAGATAATTCTCCATACATAATGTTGAGATAATTCTCCATACAGAGTGATGTGTAGATAATTCTCCATACATCATGTGTAGATAATTCTCCATACATAGTGATGTAGATAATTCTCCATACATAATGTGTAGATAATTCACCATACATAGTGATGTGTGGATAATTCGCCATACATAGTGATGTGTAGATAATTCTCCATACATAATGTTGAGATAATTCTCCATACATAGTGATGTGTAGATAATTCTCCATACAGAGTGATGTGTGGATAATTCTCCATACATAGTGATGTGTGGATAATTCTCCATACATAGTGATGTGTAGATAATTCTCCATACATAATGTGTAGATAATTCTCCATACATAATATGTAGATAATTCTCCATATATAATGTGTAGATAGTTCTCCATACATAATGTGTAGATAATTCTCCATACATAGTGATGTGTAGATAATTCTCCATACAGAGTGATGTGTAGATAATTCCCCATACATAGTGATGTGTAGATAATTCTCCATACATAATGTTGAGATAATTCTCCATACAGAGTGATGTGTAGATAATTCTCCATACATCATGTGTAGATAATTCTCCATACATAGTGATGTGTAGATAATTCTCCATACATAATGTGTAGATAATTCACCATACATAGTTATGTGTGGATAATTCGCCATACATAGTGATGTGTAGATAATTCTCCATACATAATGTTGAGATAATTCTCCATACATAGTGATGTGTAGATAATTCTCCATACAGAGTGATGTGTGGATAATTCTCCATACATAGTGATGTGTGGATAATTCTCCATACATAGTGATGTGTAGATAATTCTCCATACATAATGTGTAGATAATTCTCCATACATAATATGTAGATAATTCTCCATATATAATGTGTAGATAGTTCTCCATACATAATGTGTAGATAATTCTCCATACATAGTGATGTGTAGATAATTCTCCATACAGAGTGATGTGTAGATAATTCCCATACATAGTGATGTGTAGATAATTCTCCATACATAATGTTGAGATAATTCTCCATACATAGTGATGTGTAGATAATTCTCCATACAAAGTGATGTGTAGATAATTCTCCATACATAATGTGTAGATAATTCACCATACATAGTGATGTGTGGATAATTCGCCATACATAGTGATGTGTAGATAATTCTCCATACATAATGTTGAGATAATTCTCCATACAGAGTGATGTGTAGATAATTCTCCATACATCATGTGTAGATAATTCTCCATACATAGTGATGTGTAGATAATTCTCCATACATAATGTGTAGATAATTCTCCATACATAGTGATGTGTAGATAATTCTCCATACAGAGTGATGTGTAGATAATTCCCCATACATAGTGATGTGTAGATAATTCTCCATACATAATGTTGAGATAATTCTCCATACAGAGTGATGTGTAGATAATTCTCCATACATCATGTGTAGATAATTCTCCATACATAGTGATGTGTAGATAATTCTCCATACATAATGTGTAGATAATTCACCATACATAGTGATGTGTGGATAATTCGCCATACATAGTGATGTGTAGATAATTCTCCATACATAATGTTGAGATAATTCTCCATACATAGTGATGTGTAGATAATTCTCCATACAGAGTGATGTGTGGATAATTCTCCATACATAGTGATGTGGATAATTCTCCATACATAGTGATGTGTAGATAATTCTCCATACATAATGTGTAGATAATTCTCCATACATAATATGTAGATAATTCTCCATATATAATGTGTAGATAGTTCTCCATACATAATGTGTAGATAATTCTCCATACATAGTGATGTGTAGATAATTCTCCATACAGAGTGATGTGTAGATAATTCCCCATACATAGTGATGTGTAGATAATTCTCCATACATAATGTTGAGATAATTCTCCATACATAGTGATGTGTAGATAATTCTCCATACAAAGTGATGTGTAGATAATTCTCCATACATAATGTGTAGATAATTCACCATACATAGTGATGTGTGGATAATTCGCCATACATAGTGATGTGTAGATAATTCTCCATACATAGTGATGTGTAGATAATTCTCCATACATAATGTGTAGATAATTCTCCATACATAGTGATGTGTAGATAATTCTCCATACATAATGTTGAGATAATTCTCCATACATAGTGATGTGTAGATAATTCTCCATACAGAGTGATGTGGATAATTCTCCATACATAGTGATGTGTAGATAATTCTCCATACATCATGTGTAGATATTTCTCCATACATAGTGATGTGTAGATAATTCTCCATACATAATGTGTAGATAATTCACCATACATAGTGATGTGTAGATAATTATCCATAAATAATGTGTAGATAATTCTCCATACATAGTGATGTGTAGATAATTCACCATACATAGTGATGTGTGGATAATTCTCCATACATAGTGATGTGTAGATAATTCTCCATACATAATGTGTAGATAATTCTCCATACAGAGTGATGTGTGGATAATTCTCCATACATAGTGATGTGTAGATAATTCTCCATACATAATGTGTAGATAATTCACCATACATAGTGATATGTGGATAATTCGCCATACATAGTGATGTGTAGATAATTCTCCATACATAGTGATGTGTAGATAATTCTCCATAAATAATGTGTAGATAATTCTCCATACATAGTGATGTGTAGATAATTCACCATACATAGTGATGTGTGGATAATTCTCCATACATAATATGTAGATAATTCTCCATATATAATGTGTAGATAGTTCTACATATATAATGTGTAGATAGTTCTCCATATATGATGTGTGGATAATTCTCAATACATAATGATGTGTAGATAATTCTCCATACATAATGTGTAGATAATTCTCCATACATAGTGATGTGTAGATAATTATCCATACAGAGTGAAGTGTAGATAATTCCCCATACATAGTGATGTGTAGATAATTCTCCATACATAATGTTGAGATAATTCTCCATACATAGTAATGTGTAGATAATTATCCATACATAATGTTGAGATAATTCTCCATACATAGTGATGTGTAGATAATTCTCCATACAGAGTGATGTGTGGATAATTCTCCATACATAGTGATGTGTGGATAGTTCGCCATACATAGTGATGTGTAGATAATTCTCCATACATAGTGATGTGTAGATAATTCTCCATACATAATGTGTAGATAATTCTCCATACATAGTGATGTGTAGATAATTCTCCATAAATAATGTGTAGATAATTCTCAATACATAGTGATGTGTAGATAATTCACCATACATAGTGATGTGTGGATAATTCTCCATACATAGTGATGTGTAGATAATTCTCCATACAGAGTGATGTGTGGATAATTCTCCATACATAGTGATGTGGATAATTCTCCATACATAGTGATGTGTAGATAATTCTCCATACATAATGTGTAGATAATTCTCCATACATAATATGTAGATAATTCTCCATATATAATGTGTAGATAGTTCTCCATACATAATGTGTAGATAATTCTCCATACATAGTGATGTGTAGATAATTCTCCATACAGAGTGATGTGTAGATAATTCCCCATACATAGTGATGTGTAGATAATTCTCCATACATAATGTTGAGATAATTCTCCATACAGAGTGATGTGTAGATAATTCTCCATACATCATGTGTAGATAATTCTCCATACATAGTGATGTGTAGATAATTCTCCATACATAATGTGTAGATAATTCACCATACATAGTTATGTGTGGATAATTCGCCATACATAGTGATGTGTAGATAATTCTCCATACATAATGTTGAGATAATTCTCCATACATAGTGATGTGTAGATAATTCTCCATACAGAGTGATGTGTGGATAATTCTCCATACATAGTGATGTGTGGATAATTCTCCATACATAGTGATGTGTAGATAATTCTCCATACATAATGTGTAGATAATTCTCCATACATAATATGTAGATAATTCTCCATATATAATGTGTAGATAGTTCTCCATACATAATGTGTAGATAATTCTCCATACATAGTGATGTGTAGATAATTCTCCATACAGAGTGATGTGTAGATAATTCCCCATACATAGTGATGTGTAGATAATTCTCCATACATAATGTTGAGATAATTCTCCATACATAGTGATGTGTAGATAATTCTCCATACAAAGTGATGTGTAGATAATTCTCCATACATAATGTGTAGATAATTCACCATACATAGTGATGTGTGGATAATTCGCCATACATAGTGATGTGTAGATAATTCTCCATACATAATGTTGAGATAATTCTCCATACAGAGTGATGTGTAGATAATTCTCCATACATCATGTGTAGATAATTCTCCATACATAGTGATGTGTAGATAATTCTCCATACATAATGTGTAGATAATTCTCCATACATAGTGATGTGTAGATAATTCTCCATACAGAGTGATGTGTAGATAATTCCCCATACATAGTGATGTGTAGATAATTCTCCATACATAATGTTGAGATAATTCTCCATACAGAGTGATGTGTAGATAATTCTCCATACATCATGTGTAGATAATTCTCCATACATAGTGATGTGTAGATAATTCTCCATACATAATGTGTAGATAATTCACCATACATAGTGATGTGTGGATAATTCATACATAGTGATGTGTAGATAATTCTCCATACATAATGTTGAGATAATTCTCCATACATAGTGATGTAGATAATTCTCCATACAGAGTGATGTGTGGATAATTCTCCATACATAGTGATGTGTGGATAATTCTCCATACATAGTGATGTGTAGATAATTCTCCATACATAATGTGTAGATAATTCTCCATACATAATATGTAGATAATTCTCATATATAATGTGTAGATAGTTCTCCATACATAATGTGTAGATAATTCTCCATACATAGTGATGTGTAGATAATTCTCCATACAGAGTGATGTGTAGATAATTCCCCATACATAGTGATGTGTAGATAATTCTCCATACATAATGTTGAGATAATTCTCCATACATAGTGATGTGTAGATAATTCTCCATACAAAGTGATGTGTAGATAATTCTCCATACATAATGTGTAGATAATTCACCATACATAGTGATGTGTGGATAATTCGCCATACATAGTGATGTGTAGATAATTCTCCATGCATAGTGATGTGTAGATAATTCTCCACATAATGTGTAGATAATTCCTCCATACATAGTGATGTGTAGATAATTCTCCATACATATGTTGAGATAATTCTCCATACATAGTGATGTGTAGATAATTCTCCATACAGAGTGATGTGTGGATAATTCTCCATACATAGTGATGTGTAGATAATTCTCCATACATCATGTGTAGATATTTCTCCATACATAGTGATGTGTAGATAATTCTCCATACATAATGTGTAGATAATTCACCATACATAGTGATGTGTAGATAATTATCCATAAATAATGTGTAGATAATTCTCCATACATAGTGATGTGTAGATAATTCACCATACATATGATGTGTGGATAATTCTCCATACATAGTGATGTAGATAATTCTCCACACATAATGTGTAGATAATTCTCCATACAGATACGTGGATAATTTCTCATGCATAGTGATGTGTAGATAATTTCTCTCCATACATAATGTGTAGATAATTCACATAAGAGCAGTGATATGTGTGATAAAGCCACATAGTGATGTGTAGATAATTTACTCCATACAGTGATGTGTGATAATCTCCATAAATAATGTGTATGATAATTCTCATATACATAGTGATGTGTAGATAATTACCATACATAGTGATGTGTGGATATTTCTCATACATAATATGTAGATAATTTCTCCATATATAATGTGTAGATAGTTCTACATATATAATATAAGATAGTTCTCCATATATGATGTGTGGATAATTCTCAATACATAATGATGTGTAGATAATTCTCCATACATAATGTGTAGATAATTCTTTACATGATGTAAATAGATAATGATATCTATGGACAGAGTGAAGTGTAGATATTCACATGCACATAGTGATGTGTAGATAATTGCTCCATCCCCATACGTTGAGATAATTGCTCCTACATAGTAATGTGTAGATAATTATCCATACGCCAATGTTGAGATAATCCTCCATACATAGTGATGTGCAGATGGTCTCCATACAGAGTGATGTGTGGATAATTCTCATATAGTGATGTGTGGATAGTTCATATCATAGTGATGTGTAGTCATTTCTCCATGACAGTGATGTAGATACCCTCCATACATGATAATGTGTAGATAATTCTCCATACATAGTGATGTGTAGATAATTCTCCATAAATAATATTGTAGATAATTATCAATACATAGTGATGTGTAGATAATTCTGCCATACATAGTGATGTGTGGATATTCTCCATACATAGTGATGTAGATAATTCTCCATACACATATTGATGTGTGGATAATTCTACATACATAATGTTGAGATAATTCTCCATGCATAGTGATGTGTAGATAATTCTCCATACATCATGTGTAGATAATTCTCCATACATAGTGATGTGTAGATAATTCTCCATACATAATGTGTAGATAATTCACCATACATAGTGATGTGTGGATAATTCGCCATACATAGTGATGTGTAGATAATTCTCCATACATAATGTTGAGATAATTCTCCATACATAGTGATGTGTAGATACTTCTCCATACAGAGTGATGTGTGGATAATTCTCCATACATAGTGATGTGTGGATAATTCGCCATACATAGTGATGTGTAGATAATTCTCCATACATAGTGATATGTAGATAATTCTCCATACATAATGTGTAGATAATTCGCCATACATAGTGATGTGTAGATAATTCTCCATACATAGTGATGTGTAGATAATTCTCCATAAATAATGTGTAGATAATTCTCCATACATAGTGATGTGTAGATAATTCACCATACATAGTGATGTGTGGATAATTCTCCATACATAGTGATGTGTAGATAATTCAGTTACACAATGTGTATGATAATTCTCTCCACATAATATAGATAATTCTCCATATATAATGTGTAGATAGTCTACATATATACTGTGTAGATATGTTCTCCATATATGATGTGTAGATAGACTTCTCCACATATAATGTGTAGATAATTCTCCATACATAGTGATGTGTAGATAATTCCCCACATAGTGATGTGTAGATACCTCTATTATTGATAATGTTGAGACATGCACTTGCCACATAAGATGATAATTCTCCATACAAAGTGATGTGATAATTCTCCATACATGTGTAGATAATTCACCATAGCATGGATAATTCAGCCACATAGTTAGATGTAGATAATTCTCATTTACATTACATTTAGTCTATTTACAGACTCTGTCCAGACGACTCACAAATTGGTGCATACACTCATGTGACAACCAGTGGAACAGCCACTCTGCATCTTAAATCTTGTTGGGGGGAGAAGGGGGGTGAGAAGGATTACTTACCCTTACTTCTACCTCATCCTAGGTATTCCTTGAAGAGGGGGTTTCAGGTGTTCCGGAAGGTGGGCATGATTGACTCCGCTGTCCCGGC